>NC_053491.1:4919744-5181684 GCF_905171775.1 Rana temporaria
CTGCGTCGGCGTTTCGTTACGCCAATTCACAAAGGCAGTTACGCTGTAAAAATAGGCTTCCTCCTCCGACGTAACTTGATTGCGGCGGCGTAGAATTGTGTGCAATATCACTTTGGCCGCTAGGGGCGCTTCCGTTGTTGTCGGCGTAGAATATGCTAATTTCCTAGATACGCCGATTCACAAATGTACGTACGCCCGTCGCAATGTATTTACGTCGTTTGCGTTAGGCTTTTTCGGCGTAAGGCTGCTCCTGCTATTAGGAGGCGCAGCCAATGTTAAGTATGGACGTCGTTCCCGCTTCAAAATTTGAATTTTTTACGTCGTTTGCGTAAGTCGTTCGCGAATGGGGCTGGACGTAATTACGCCCGTAGCAATGTATTTACGTCGTTTGCGTTAAGGCTTTTTCGGTGTAAGGTTGTCCTGCTATTAGGAGGCGCAGCCAATGTTAAGAATGGACATCGTTCCCGCTTCGAAATTTGAATTTGTTTACGTCGTTTGCGTAAGTCGTTCGTGAATGGGGCTGGACGTAATTTACATTCACGTCAAAACCAATACGTTGTTGCGCCGTACTTGGAAGCAATGCACACTGGCATATGTACACGGATGGCGCCTTTTACATAAAACACGCCCCCCCTTCCACATTTGAATTCCGCGCGCTTACGCCGGCCCCATTTACGCTACGCCGCCGCGACTTACGGAGCAAGTGCTTCGTGAATACAGCACTTTCTCCTGTATGTTACGGTGGCGTAGCGTAAATACGTTACGCTGCGCTGCCGTTTCATTGCGCGCCCCTACCTGAATCTACCCCATTATCAGATATTTTACTATTAAATGATATTTTAATATATACGAAGCTTCCAATGTCTCGTTATGAATAAAGTTTGGAAATGCGTTCCCCGTAGATCGGTCACGGATGCTGTTAGCGCTTCGATGATTCCTTTGCGTTCATCACAAGGGAAACTTTTTTTTTTTCTGATTTGTTTTCCTTTTTATTATAATTTTTATTTTATTTTTATGTTTATTATGTTCCTGCCAACCCTAACCCTGACAGCAATGCTAAATACTAAAGGAAGCTGCTGCAGGGCGGCCGGGTCACGAATATTTTGTTTATTTATTTTATTTATTTGAGGCACTTAATATAACGCTATTAATTTTAATTTTACGCAGCGCTTTACACATACGTTGTACATTCCCTGCCCCCGAGGAGCTTACAATCTAAGGTCCCTCAACTCACATTCATAGATCCTGGGGGCCAATTTTTAGACAGGAGCCAATTAACCTCCCAGCACGTCTTTGGAGTGTGGGAGGAAGCCGGAGTTCCCCCAGAGGCAGTGGCGGTGCGTCCATAGAGGGCGCAGGAGCGCCGCCCCCTCTCTCTCTTTCCTGCACCCGTCAATCACCAATAGATAGATTCATGCATTGCATCTATTGGCTGAAACAACAGGGGCTGTGATTGGACCCGGAGGGATCGTGGAGGGGGGGAGCACACTGGCGGCAATTGATGGGGCACACTAGAGGCAATTGATGGTTACAGTGGCTGCGTTTGATGGGCACAGTGGCTGCACTTGATGGGAAGACACAGTGGCTGCGTTTAATGGGCACAATGGTGGCAATTTATGGGTACAGTGGCTGCGTTTGATGGGCACAGTGGCTGCGCTTGATGGGCACAGTGGTTGCGCCTGATGGGCACAGTGGCAGCGTTTAATGAGGACAGTGGTGGCAATTTATGGGTACAGTGGCTGCGTTTGATGGGCGCAGTGGCTGCACTTGATGGGCAGGCACAGTGGCTGCGTTTAATGGGCACAATGGTGGCAATTTATGGGTACAGTGGCTGCGTTTGATGGCACAGTGGCTGCGCTTGATGGGCACAGTGGCTGCGCTTGATGGGCACAGTGGCAGCGTTTAATGAGGACAGTGGTGGCAATTTATGGGTACAGTGGCTGCGCTTGATGGGCACAGTGGCTGCACTTGATGGGCAGGCACAGTGGCTGCGGTTAATGGGCACAATGGTGGCAATTTTTGAGTACAATGGCTGCGTTTGATGGCACAGCGGCTGCGCTTGATGGGCACAGTGGTTACTCTTGATGGGCACAGTGGCAGCGTTTAATGAGGACAGTGGTGGCAATTTATGGGTACAGTGGCTGCGTTTGATGGGCACAGTGGCTGCGCTTGATGGGCAGGTACAGTGGCTGCGTTTAATGGGCACAATGGTGGCAATTTTTGAGTACAGTGGCTGCGTTTGATGGCACAGAATGGCACACACACACAGCACACACCACACAGCACACACACACACAGACACACACACACACAGCACACAGCACACACAGCACACACAGCACACACACACACACACACACACAGCACACGCACACACACACACACACAGCACACAGCACACAGCACACACACACACACACAGCACACACACACACACACACACACAGCGCACACACGCACACAGCACACAGCACACAGCACACAGCACACACACACAGCACACACAGCACACACACAGCACACACACACAGCACACAGCACACACACACACACACAGCACACACACACAGCACACGCACACACACACAACACACAGCACACACACACACACACAGACACACACCACACACAGACGCACACTCAGACACAGCACACACACACACACACAGCACACACACACACACACACACACACACACACAGCACACACACACAGCACACGCACACACACAGCACACACACACAGCACACACAGCACACACACACACACACACCACACAGCACACAAACACACATGCTAAACATGAAAAGCAACATTGCAAAATCACCATCATTTCCTCTTCATCAGATGTCACAAGACAAATGTCACCTCTTTCTGGGCAAATTGTCATTTCATCTCCAACCTGTCACCTGATTTCACATCTTGTTTCCTTCCACCTTCCAACCCTAAATTACTAAACGATCACATTCCACCCGAGACGCCGATCATTTCTCTGGGACATGATATTGACACGTTCTGGTTATCCCGGACGCCATCGGTTCCCACCCGTCACCACCGTGGTTAGCGAACTCCATCTCATCAATATCTTCAAGAGAAGAAACCATTTGGATCTCTATATTCACAAGTCATCAGAAGGGGGCCCTAGGCAAGGTCCCCCCCACCCCCCTTCCTATATCTCTGATTGACACCGATAAGGATTGCAGTGGGTACAGAGAAGCCTTTTCATTTGCATCTTCTCTACTGGCTCGGCCTACCGACTGCCTAAAAATGCATCCTCCCCCTGTGAAGTGACAGGCAGATGTATAGGTTACACTAATTGCCCCCATCTCCCCGCAGGTTTGGTGCTTGTAGCTGGGGCCCCTGGACTTCCATCGTGCCTTAGGCTGCCTTGTGGATAATCCAGCTCTGCAAGCCATGCAACCTATCGGGGGTTCACTTCAGACAATGGTGGCATGGTCAGACGTAGTCAAGCAATGGTGGTGGCATTACACCCAGAATGCAGGGTTATGGAGTGCGCTGCCCACAGAATGTAGAGGTCAGGAGTGCGTTACACTCAGAATGCAGGGATCAGGAGTGCATTATGATCAGAATGTAGGGATCAGGAGTGCGTTAAACTCAGAATGTAGGGATCAGGAGTGTGCTACACTCAGAATGCAGGGATCAGGAGTGCATTACACTCAGAATGCAGGGATCAGGAGTGCGCTACACTCAGAATGTAGAGGTCGGGAGTGCGTTACGCTCAGAATGCAGGGATCAGGAGTACATTACACTCAGAATGCAGGGATCAGGAGTGCATTATGATCAGAATGTAGGGATCAGGAGTGCGTTAAACTCAGAATGTAGGGATCAGGAGTGTGCTACACTCAGAATGCAGGGATCAGGAGTGCATTACACTCAGAATGCAGGGATCAGGAGTGTGCTACACTCAGAATGTAGGGATCAGGAGTGTGCTACACTCAGAATGCAGGGATCAGGAGTGCATTACACTCAGAATGTAGGGATCAGGAGTGCGCTACACTCAGAATGCAGGGATCAGGAGTGCATTACACTCAGAATGTAGGGATCAGGAGTGCATTACGCTCAGAATGCAGGGATCAGGAGTGCGCTACACTCAGAATGTAGTGATCAGGAGTGCATTACGCTCAGAATGCAGGGTTTAGGAGTGCGCTACACTCAGAATGCAGGGATCAGGAGTGCGTTACACTCAGAATGTAGGGATCAGGAGTGCGCTACACTCAGAATGCAGGGATCAGGACTGCGCTACGCTCAGAATGCAGGGATCAGTGAGGAGAGCTCTGAGAGTTGATTCGAGGGAAGGGACACACCCCCTTTACACAGGAACAGTGCTGATTAGCTGGAGCTCCCTTCCCTGTCACCTTTTATCTCTTGGTGTCAGGGAAAACTTGTCAGAAGTAACACATGCAGATAGCAGAGGAAGGAGGAAGCATCCAGAAATCACACTTAGTGCTCCGGACTGAGACAAGTACACACTATAGAGGCAGGGGCGTAGATAAGGGGGGGGGGGGGTCAGGGGGGTTCAAACCTGGCAAAATGCCCAGACAGTGTCCCTGCTGTTTAGCCTCAGCATCAGCACAGTAGAAGCAATCAGAGTTTCAGAGTGCATCAGCCAGCCCCCCTTCCATTGTGGCCAATTCCCTCAGTTTAATAAGGGGCCCCCTGAAAAGCATTGCAAAGCCTCGTGGCCCCACTCTGCTGTCCCCCTTTTTTACCGTACATCCCCCAACATAAAAGTGTAAATGATGCCTTTGAGAGACCTGAACCCCCCCCCCCCCAGGAAAAAATATCTACGGCCCTGTATAGAGGGATATGATTTGTTCAGATTTCATGTTAAGAGATCACGTGACCGGCGTGTTTGGTGTAACTCCTCCCACACGTTATAATTTAATATCCAGAGGAATTCGCAGCTTCTCTGGCGACGTCGCCGTTCTCTAGTTTTGTCTGAGGACATAAATGAGAGTAAACAGCGTCCTCCGGGATATTCCGCACGTTGTGCCAAGAGGAACCCGAGCCAATATCCTGCCGGATCCGGGCAATCCGTCTTCTTCTCTCTTCGTGACGCCTCCTTGTTAATCATCTGCGATCCTCTCGTGTTTCCAGCATGACGGCGGAATTGCGTGAGAAATCGGTAATTGTGCCTTTCCTTCGGAGCTGTCAGTCGTTGTAATCCGCATCTGGTGTGTCCAGTATAATCCTCTATTACAGCCAACGTCCAGGCCCTGATGAAGGGGAGCCCCGAGCCCCCGAAACGAGTTGGCTTTGGCATTTTACCAGGCTTTTCCTGGCCTAGTATTAATTGGTGGCTCATCCTTTACTTGTTACTTCACAGAACGGGAATCTCCTTTTACATGTACCGTATCGGAGAGGCATCCATAAGGGGCAAAGGGGCGCCACCCCCTAAACCATGCCAGGGCTGGTGCAAGGATTTTTGACACCCTAGGCCAGTGGTTCTCAACCTGGGGGTCGGGACCCCCTGGGCTGTTCCTAAAGCCCGCACCGCTCTCTCCCAGACTTTTTGCGGCTGTCTCTGGAGCCTGTGGCTGCCCAGCTGGGCTGTCTCTGGAGCCTGTGGCTGCCCAGCTGGGCTGTCTCTGGAGCCTGTGGCTGCCCAGCTGGGCTGTCTCTGGAGCCTGTGGCTACCCAGCTGAACGGTCTCTGGAGTCTGTGGCCGCCCAGCTGGGCTGTCTCTGGAGCCTGTGGCCGCCCAGCTGGGCGGTCTCTGGAGCCTGTGGCCGCCCAGCTGGGCTGTCTCTGGAGCCTGTGGCCGCCCAGCTGGGCTGTCTCTGGAGCCTGTGGCCGCCCAGCTGGGCTGTCTCTGGAGTCTGTGGTCGCCCAGCTGGGCTGTCTCTGGAGCCTGTGGCCGCCCAGCTGGGCAGTTCCTGGAGCCCACGGCCGCCCAATCAGCCTCTTCACAGCCACCCATTGAGTTCATGGCAAGACTGGGGGGGGGGGGGCAGACACTAGAGGTCAGCTGACTGGTGAGGAATGTGAAGTGGGAGGGGCTGAAGGAGACCCCATCTCCTGATTTCAGCATAGGTGTCACTGCTACGAGACACAGCAAAGCCGGAGACACCGTGAGTAACACTACCTGTGATTATAGTTGGCATTAAAAGTCCCCACTACAGTTCTCAGATCAGCAGATGACTTTCATCAAGAGCACCTAAGTTTGCCGATCAGAACACCTCCCAGCACTGCCACTCATCCCACCCCCCCCCCCCCCCCCCCCCCCCCCCAAAAAAGAAACTTGTGAAATGTTATCAAGGGGTCACGGCACTAGAAGGTTAAGAACCACTGCCCTTGCCCAAACCTCATTTTGCCGCCCCCCTTGGCTCCACCCCTGACCCCACCCCCTTTGCCCTGCCCATGTATAGCCCGCCTTTCTAATGAAGCGCCCATCAAATGCAGCCTCACCAGCACCCATCAAATGCAGCCTCACTAGCGCCCATCTAATGCAGCCTCACCAGCGCCCATCAAATGCAGCCTCACCAGCACCCATCAATGCAGCCTCACCAGTGCTCATCAAATGCAGCTTCACCAGCACCCATCAAATGCAGCCTCACCAGCGCTCATCAAATGCAGCCTCACCAGCACCCATCAAATGCAGCCTCACCAGTGCCCATCAATGAATGTTTACTTGCTTTCCTTCATTCAAAAGTCAGGACACAGACACAGTCCTCCGCCAGGCATTGCTTGTTGCAGAAAGCAGAGAGTAGAAACACCAGTGGCTGGGCGCCCTAGGTGGCTGATGGGCACAGTGGCTGCGTTTGATGGGCACAGTGGCGGTAATTGATGGGGAAACTGATGGCATTTGATGGGGCAAACTGGCGGCAATTGATGGGGCAAACTGGTGGCAATTGATGGGGCAAACTGATGGGGCAAACTGGCGGCAATTGATGGGGCAAACTGGCAGTATTTGATGGGCACAGTGGCTGCGTTTTATGGCACAGTGGCGGCAATTGATGGGCACAGTGGCTGCGTTTGATGGGCACAGTGACGGTAATTGATGGGGAAACTGATGGCATTTGATGGGGCAAACTGGCGGCAATTGATGGGGCAAACTGGCGGTGTTTGATGGGGCAAACTGGCGGCAATTGATGGGGCAAACTGACGGCATTTAATGGGCACAGTGGCTGCGTTTTATGGCACAGTGGCGGCAATTGATGGGCACAGTGGCTGCGTTTGATGGGCACAGTGGCGGTAATTGATGGGGCAAACTGGCAGTATTTGATGGGGCAAACTGGTGGCAATTGATGGGGCAAACTGGCGGTATTTGATGGGGCAAACTGGCGGCATTTGATGGGGCAAACTGGCGTCATTTAATGGGCACAGTGGCTGCGTTTTATGGCACAGTGGCGGCAATTGATGGGCACAGTGGCTGCGTTTGATGGGCACAGTGGCAGTAATTGATGGGGCAAACTGGCAGTATTTGATGGGGCAAACTGGTGGCAATTGATGGGGAAAACTGGCGGCATTTGATGGGGCAAACTGGCGGCAATTGATGGGCCAAACTGACGGCATTTGATGGGCAAACTGGCGGCAATTGATGGGGCAAACTGGCGGCAATTGATGGGGCAAACTGGCGGCGTTTGATGGGGCAAACTGGCGGCAATTGATGGGGCAAACTGGCGGCGTTTGATGGGGCAAACTGGCGGCATTTGATGGGCACAGTGGCTGCGTTTTATGGCACAGTGGCTGCGTTTGATGGGCACAGTGGCGGTAATTGATGGGGCAAACTGGCGGCAATTGATAGGGAAAACTGGTGGCAATTGATGGGGCAAACTGGTGGCAATTGATGGGGCAAACTGATGGGGCAAACTGGCGGCAATTGATGGGGCAAACTGGCGGTATTTGATGGGCACAGTGGCTGCGTTTTATGGCACAGTGGCGGCAATTGATGGGCACAGTGGCTGCGTTTGATGGGCACAGTGACGGTAATTGATGGGGAAACTGATGGCATTTGATGGGGCAAACTGGCGGCAATTGATGGGGCAAACTGGCGGTGTTTGATGGGGCAAACTGGCGGCAATTGATGGGGCAAACTGACGGCATTTAATGGGCACAGTGGCTGCGTTTTATGGCACAGTGGCGGCAATTGATGGGCACAGTGGCTGCGTTTGATGGGCACAGTGGCGGTAATTGATGGGGCAAACTGGCAGTATTTGATGGGGCAAACTGGTGGCAATTGATGGGGCAAACTGGCGGTATTTGATGGGGCAAACTGGCGGCATTTGATGGGGCAAACTGGCGTCATTTAATGGGCACAGTGGCTGCGTTTTATGGCACAGTGGCGGCAATTGATGGGCACAGTGGCTGCGTTTGATGGGCACAGTGGCAGTAATTGATGGGGCAAACTGGCAGTATTTGATGGGGCAAACTGGTGGCAATTGATGGGAAAAACTGGCGGCATTTGATGGGGCAAACTGGCGGCAATTGATGGGCCAAACTGACGGCATTTGATGGGCAAACTGGCGGCAATTGATGGGGCAAACTGGCGGCAATTGATGGGGCAAACTGGCGGCGTTTGATGGGGCAAACTGGCGGCAATTGATGGGGCAAACTGGCGGCGTTTGATGGGGCAAACTGGCGGCATTTGATGGGCACAGTGGCTGCGTTTTATGGCACAGTGGCTGCGTTTGATGGGCACAGTGGCGGTAATTGATGGGGCAAACTGGCGGCAATTGATAGGGAAAACTGGTGGCAATTGATGGGGAAAACTGGTGCCAATTGATGGGCACAGTGTGGCTTTTTTTCAGTTTGTTTGCGCCCCCCACAAAAAAAATTGGAGCGGAATCGCTCAGTACACTCGTATTGGACTTCCAAGGCCTGGCACCCGGAGCACCCTCGTATATTGGAGTTGTAAAATGATAGGCTTAGGAGAACGACCCAAATAAACACATGGCAATGGTTGGCAGGCCTGCCCATTTGTATCTTGCCGAAACCCTTTGAACGAATGTCTCTCCCCAGACAGGTGAGCGGCGATATCCGGAACGCGCAGGAAACATCGGACCTTTCCTAGATAAACAGTTCTCGGGGAATATCAAAGTCAGGTCCCTCAGACATTACACACCAAGGTTACAGAGATAATGAAACGTCAGGGAGATTCTGGGAAGAGTGATAGGACGCTCTGCTGCCGGGGACACGGATCCATTCCCGATGTGCTGAGCTTGGAGGATCTCGGGGTTATAACTCTTCCGAAATTAACCTGTCCCCAGGAAAGAGAGAGAACGCCGGTCCCGGCACAACATTAACACAAATAGATATCACCGCCACCGCCAAGAGAGACTTATCAGTAAATTGGAAATCAAATTGCCAGATAACTTTTCACACCACAACCCAACGAGCCCGGCGGAGAGCGGGGAATATTTCACTCCATAATGGGATGCTAATTACAAAGTTATAAAGGGGTCATCTACAATTAGAATGGAGGGGGGCATCCTGGGTAAACATTAAAGATCAACTCCAGCCTTACAGCGCAACTCCAGACATATAGCCATGGCCGTTCAAAGATAATACTCTCAACTGGATGCCTGCCGGCATCCCCAAAACTACACTATATTGTCAAAAGTATTGGGACGCTGGCCTTTACACACACATGAACTTTAATGGCATCCCAGTCTTAGTCCGGAGGGTTCAATATTGAGTTGGCTCCGCCCTTTGCAGCTATAACAGCTTCACCTCTTCTGGGAAGGCCGTCCACAAGGTTTAGGAGTGTGTCTATGGTTGTCTCTGTTATTGACCCCCCCTGGCTTTGGTCTACCCCTGCCTGCTTACACTATAATACCAAAAGTATTGGGACACCTGCCTTTACACGCACATGAACTTTCAGGCCCCGTACACACGACAGAGTTTCTCGGCAGAATTCACCGAGAAACTCGGTCAAAACCCGGATTCTGCCGAGAAACTCTGTCGTCTGTACAGTTTTGGCTCGATGGAGCCGCCGAGGAGCTCGACGAGAAAATAGAGAACATGTTCTCTATTTTCTCATTGTTCTATGGGAGAAGGCGGCCCGCCGAGCTCCTCGGCGGCTTCATCCCAGAACTCGACGAGGAACTCGACGTGCTTGGCACGTCGAGTTCCTCGGCCGTGTGTACGGGGCCTAAGACTGTCCACAAGGTTTAGAAGTATCATAGTAGGTAAGGTCGAATAAAGACAATAGTCCATCCAGTTCATCCGGATTGTTTGCCGCCCCACCCGAATATGGAGCACCAGCCGCTACTGCTCCAGAGCCTCTCCGATGGGTCACAGGAGCAGAGGCGTTGCTAGAGGGGTGACACCATCCCGGGTTTTTTTTGGTGACATGCCCAGCCTGCCCTGTGCAATCCCAGCCTGCCCTGTACCACCCCAGCCTGCTCTGTGCCACCCCAGCCTGCCCTGTACCACCCCAGCCTGCCCTGTATCACCCAGCCTGCCCTGTACCACCCCAGCCTGCCCTGTACCACCCCAGCCTGCCCTGTACCACCCCAAACAGCCCTATAGCACCCCAAACAGCCCTATAGCACCCCAGCCTGCCCTGTACCACCCCAGCCTGCCCTGTACCACCCAGCCTGCCCTGTACCACCCAGCCTGCCCTGTGCCACCACAGCCTGCCCTGTACCACCCCAGCCTGCCCTGTACCACCCCAAACTTTCCCATGCCACCCCAACTTGCCCTGTGCCACCCTAACTTGCCCTGTACCACCCCAATCTGCCCTATGCCACCATAACTTGCCCTATACCACCCCAACCTGCCTAATGCCACCCTAACTTGCCCTGTACCACTCCAACCTTTTCCATGCCATCCCAACTTGCCCTATGCCACCCTAACTTGCCCTATACCACCCCAACCTGCCCTATGCAACCCTAACTTGCCCTATACCACCCCAAACTACCCTATATCACCCCAACATGCCCTATACCACCTTAACCTGTCCTATAACACCCCACTACACCAACCTGCCACTATACCACTCTATACTACCCAAACCTGCCACTATACTGCCCTATACTATCATTTACAGGGGCTGGTTTTGGGTGCGCCCCGTGCCCGTGCGCTGCCTGCTTGGTGCCGGGTAGCCTAGACAGAGGGGGGGGGGGTGACACCATGTTTTACCGCACCGGGTGACACCAACCCTAGTGATGCCACTGCCCAGGAGTGCACTGCAGGAGAAGTCGTGCAATTGTCCTTTATACCAGGTATGCCACCTATTATATTATTTTATTAGAAGTAGTTGATGACAGGAATATTCCATGAGCTGGAGGTATCATAATGTTTGCCGGGGGGGTTTCCTTGGAATGATTTCTCGGGTTCCTCTCTGGGGTAAGAAGGATGAGAAAGGGGCGGTGTAGGGGGGTAGAAATGCTTCATTCGCCTCGTTGTCTTCTCTTCCCTTTTATAGGAAAGACACGGAGTGTGAAATTCTGTGAAGTTCCCGAGAATCTCCTAAACCACTTCATAGCCCGGCAGCTAAATCTTCTGACTTCCTCTGCATCATAAATGTAAGAGAAAAAGAAGAAAAAAACAGACACATGACACAATGGCGGCTTTGTTGTCGTTCTCATCGGAGATTAAAAGGTTGAATCCTCAACTGTCATAAAAGTCTACACTCCTGTCTCACTCTTCTGTTCAATAAATCCCTCAAGTTTATTGGGATACATTTCCTCAGCCCGGGCCTTTCATCTCGTCCCTTCTCCTGAATACACAACACACGGCGGCGGTTCCATCAGCTCTTCCCTGATGAGCGAAGAAGGAGGCTTCAAATCATCGCATGTCTGAGGAGTGACACTCCGCCTAATCCCCATGCTTAACAAGATAATTGGCCCAGGTGTAATTATGCCCTGCTGAGTCTGTAAACAAAGTGACAATGGTTCGGAAAGTAGGCCAGATAGCGCCATGTTCTCCGGTCTTTGTGTGTTGAGGTTGATTGATGGGCACTGGAACCTCGGAGGTGGCGATCTGCGACGCTTTAAAGATGAATTCCAGTTATGGAAATTTTATACAGAGTTACATTCGGGGCTGGACTGGGACAAAAATGTGGCCCTGGACTTCATCCAGACCAGCCCAGGGCACAACACATCAGGGTACAGGGCATATCAGGACACGGTACAGAGTTCAACACATCAGGGCACAACACATCAAGGTACAGGGCACAACACATCAGGGTACAGTGCACATCAGGGCACGGTACAGAGTTCAACACATTAGGGCACAACACATCAAGGTACGGGGCACATCAGGACACATCAGGGCACATGGCACATCAGGGCACAACACATCAAGGTACAGGGCACAGCACATCAGGGCACGGGGCACATCAGGACACGGTACAGAGTTCAGCACATCCGGGCACAACACATCAAGGTACAGGGCACAACACATCAGGGTACAGTGCACATCAGGGCACAACACATCAAGGTACAGGGCACAGCACATCAGGGCACGGGGCACATCAGGACACGGTACAGTGTTCAACATATCAGGGCACAACACATCAGGGTACAGTGCACATCAGGACACAACACATCAAGGTACAGGGCACAACACATCAAGGTACAGGGCACAACACATCAGGGCACGGGGCACATCAGGACACGGTACAGAGTTCAACACATCAGGGCACAGCACATCAAGGTACATGGGCACTGAGCACATCAGGGCACGGGGCACATCAGGACACGGGACACATCAGGACACGGGGCACATGGCACATTAGGGCACAGGGCACATTATGGTGCACATCGTTTACCAGCCAGCATGCAGAGTCCCGTCCTCTTCCCGTCATCTCTGATTGGACGCCATTAAAATCCATGTGCGTGTAAAGGCAGGCGTCCCAATACTTTTGGTAATATAGCGTATGTGAGAAGTGTCAGAATTGGGCTGGTATTGAAGAGCATACTAAGTAAAGGGGTATACCGGGAAGAGGTAGAAGGGCATTATACTGCATTATAGGGGCGTGGCTGGGTCTACAAAAGATCTGGGGCTAGAGCCTATAGCAGCAAAGTAAAAAAAAAAACGCTTGGGAAGGCATACACATGTATTTAGTGTGTGTGTGTGTCAATCTATATCGCTATATTAGGGTCCCCAGAGAGCCCCACCCTTGCCTCAGGGTCCCCAGAGAGTGCCCCCCTCCATTGGGGTCCCCAGAGAGCCCCCCCTTGCATTGGGGTCCCCAGAGAGCCCCCCACTTGCATCAGGGTTCCCAGAAAGCCCCCCCTTGCATCAGGGTCCCCAGAGAGCCCCCCTTTGCATCAGGGTCCCCAGAGAGCCCCCCTTTGCATCAGAGTCCCCAGAGAGTCCCCCTTTGAATCAGGGTCCCAGAGAGCCACCCACTTACATTAGGGTCCCCAGTGAGAGGGCGGACAGTGAGAGGTGATATAATCTCTCTGCTGCCTGCGGCTGCACTCTCAGCCCTGTGGTTGAGCACCCCTGCAGAGACACTGGGCTATGGGCCCCAGATGGGGGGCTATAGCCCCCAAAGCCACCCCCTAGCGACGCCACTGCTGCATTAGATCACTGAGGGTCCCACGCCTCCTAGCTAGGGTTGCCAGCTGTCCGGGATTCACCTGGACAGTTCGGGTTTGGACTCAATTACGGACTGGGAAGCCATTAAAGTTCATGGGCCAGATTCAGAAAGATCAGCGGATCTTTCTGCTGGCGTAACGTAACTCATTTACGTTACGCCGCCGCAATTTTTTCAGGCAAGTGCTGCATTCACAAAGCACTTGCCTGTAAAGTTGCGGCGGCGTAGCGTAAATCCACCCGGCGGAATTCAAATTCGGCGGGTAGGGGGCGTGTATCATGATGCGCGTCCCCGCGCCGCACGAACTGCGCATGCACTGGCCCCGACTGAATCCCAGTGCGCATGCTCCAAATGACGTCGGCAACTCGTCATGCTTTCGTCGTGAACGTCAATTACGTCCAGCCGTATTCGCGACCGACTTACGCAAACAACGTAAAATTTCAAAACTCGGCGCGGGAACGACGGCCATACTTAACATTAGCTACCCCTCATATAGCAGGGGTAACTATACGCCGGAAAAAGCCGAACGCAAACGACGTAATTAAAAAAGCGCCGGGCGGTCTTTCGTTTCTGAAAGGGGGGAAACTCCTCATTTGCATATTCCTCGCGTAAAAATACGGAAGCGCCACCTAGCGGCCGGCCTGGAATTGCAGCCTAAGATCCGACGGTGTAAGTCACTTACACCTGTCGGATCTTAGGGAGATCTATGCGTAACTGATTCTATGAATCAGGCTCATAGATACAACGGCCGGACTCAGAGATATGCCGGCGTATCAAGAGATACGCCGGCGTATCTCTTTTCTGAATCAGGCCCCATGTGCGTGTAAAGGCTGGTGTCCCAATACTTTTGGTAGTATAGTGTATTTGTGTGTAAGCGAGACACTGGCTCGTTTGTTGGAAGAACATTGAGAACATTGCGCTTTCACTCCCGGACTGCCCGGTAACAGGTCCACTTAGTGATGAAGGTGAAGGGGGAAAAAGGCCGACGGGTAATAAACAGGATATCCAGTTTCTGCCTGTGTTCTCCCAGCTCTCTACTATGAATCAAACGCGTCAGCCCTCCTCGAGTATCCTCGCACCTCATTTTCATTTCAGACATATTAAAAAAAAAAAATGGAGAAATCAGTCCATAAAATGATGAAATATGGGAGCATCTACAAGTCAGTACAAAACCATTCATCAGTCGTGCAATTTATGTAATTGAGCCGCGTGCAATAAAACCGTCAAATGGCGGGCGATGAAAAGGTAAACAGCACAAAGTGAATTTTTATGCACTTGAAAGATAATTTATGTTGGAAATGTTGCGCTGTAATCTCGCCAATGATGGTTCTGTAGACTCCGGTCACATTTTATCTTTAGAGTCCCTTCTACGCGGATTAGCAGGCGGAGGCAATTTTTTTATTTTTTTTGACCTGATGTGTGTACACACCATCAGACCAAAATCCCCCCGGACAGAGAACGCGATGACGTAGACGACGTTCTCTGACACGGAAGGTCAATGCTTCCACGCATGCGTCTAATCAATTTGACGCATGCGTGGGATTTCGGGCCAGCGGACATGTCCGATGAGTCGTACTAACCATCGGACATGTTCGACGGACAGGCTTCCAGCGGACAACTTTCTTAGCATGCTAAGAAACTTTTGTCCGCTGGAAACCTGTCCGCTACGCCGGAAAACTGTCCAGTAGGCCCTACACACGGTCGGACATGTCCGCGGAAACTGGTCCGACGGACAAGGCCTTACAATGCAACTAGATCTCAAGTATAAGTGATACAATGCTACTAGATCTCCAGTATAAGTGATACAACGCTACTAGATCTCCAGTATGAGTGATAGAATGCTATTATATCCCCAGTATAAGTGATACAACGCTATTATATCTCCAGTATAAGTGATACAACGCTATTATATCTCCAGTATAAGTGATACAACGCTATTATATTTCCAGTATAGGTGATACAAAGTTATTATATCCCCAGTATAAGTGATACAACGCTATTATATCTCCAGTATAAGTGATACAACGCTATTATATCCCCAGTATAAGTGATACAACGCTATTATATCTCCAGTATAAGTGATACAACGCTATTATATCTCCAGTATAAGTGATACAACGCTATTATATCTCCAGTATAGGTGATACAAAGTTATTATATCCCCAGTATAAGTGATACAACGCTATTATATCCCCAGTATAAGTGATACAACGCTATTATATCCCCAGTATAAGTGATACAACGCTATTATATCCCCAGTATAAGTGATACAACGCTATTATATCCCCAGTATAAGTGATACAACGCTATTATATCCCCAGTATAAGTGATACAACGCTACTAGATCTCCAGTATATGTGATACAACGCTATTATATCTCCAGTATAAGTGATACAACGCTACTAGATCTCCAGTATAAGTGATACAACGCTATTATATCCCCAGTATAAGTGATACAACGCTACTAGATCTCCAGTATAAGTGATACAACGCTATTATATCCCCAGTATAAGTGATACAACGCTATTATATCTCCAGTATAAGTGATACAACGCTACTAGATCTCCAGTATAAGTGATACAACGCTATTATATCTCCAGTATAAGTGATACAACGCTACTAGATCTCCAGTATAAGTGATACAATGCTATTATATCTCCAGTATAAGTGATACAACGCTATTATATCTCCAGTATAAGTGATACAACGCTATTATATCTCCAGTATAAGTGATACAACGCTACTAGATCTCCAGTATAAGTGATACAACGCTACTAGATCTCCAGTATAAGTGATACAATGCTATTATATCTCCAGTATAAGTGATACAACGCTATTATATCCCCAGTATAAGTGATACAACGCTACTAGATCTCCAGTATAAGTGATACAACGCTATTATATCCCCAGTATAAGTGATACAACGCTATTATATCCCCAGTATAAGTGATACAACGCTACTAGATCTCCAGTATAAGTGATACAACGCTATTATATCCCCAGTATAAGTGATACAACGCTATTATATCTCCAGTATAAGTGATACAACGCTATTATATCTCCAGTATAAGTGATACAACGCTATTATATCTCCAGTATAAGTGATACAACGCTATTATATCTCCAGTATAAGTGATACAATGCTATTATATCCCCAGTATAAGTGATACAACGCTATTATATCCCCAGTATAAGTGATACAACGCTACTAGATCTCCAGTATAAGTGATACAACGCTACTAGATCTCCAGTATAAGTGATACAACGCTACTAGATCTCCAGTATAGGTGATACAACGCTATTATATCTCCAGTATAAGTGATACAACGCTATTATATCCCCAGTATAAGTGATACAACGCTATTATATCCCCAGTAGAAGTGATACAACGCTACTAGATCTCCAGTATAAGTGATACAATGCTACTAGATCTCCAGTATAGGTGATACAACGCTATTATATCCCCAGTATAAGTGATACAACGCTACTAGATCTCCAGTATAAGTGATACAACGCTATTATATCCCCAGTATAAGTGATACAACGCTATTATATCTCCAGTATAAGTGATACAACGCTATTATATCTCCAGTATAAGTGATACAACGCTATTATATCTCCAGTATAAGTGATACAACGCTATTATATCTCCAGTATAAGTGATACAATGCTATTATATCCCCAGTATAAGTGATACAACGCTATTATATCCCCAGTATAAGTGATACAACGCTACTAGATCTCCAGTATAAGTGATACAACGCTACTAGATCTCCAGTATAAGTGATACAACGCTACTAGATCTCCAGTATAAGTGATACAACGCTATTATATCTCCAGTATAAGTGATACAACGCTATTATATCCCCAGTATAAGTGATACAACGCTATTATATCCCCAGTAGAAGTGATACAACGCTACTAGATCTCCAGTATAAGTGATACAATGCTACTAGATCTCCAGTATAGGTGATACAAAGTTATTATATCCCCAGTATAAGTGATACAACGCTATTATATCTCCAGTATAGGTGATACAAAGTTATTATATCCCCAGTATAAGTGATACAACGCTATTATATCCCCAGTATAAGTGATACAACGCTGCTAGATCTCCAGTATAAGCGATACAACGCTATTATATCTCCAGTATAAGTGATACAACGCTACTATATCCCCAGTATAAGTGATACAACACTATTATATCCCCAGTATAAGTGATACAACGCTACTAGATGTCCAGTATAAGTGATACAACGCTATTATATCTCCAGTATAAGTGATACAACGCTATTATATCCCCAGTATAAGTGATACAACGCTATTATATCTCCAGTATAAGTGATACAACGCTATTATATCCCCAGTATAAGTGATACAACGCTATTATATCCCCACTATAAGTGATACAACGCTACTAGATCTCCAGTATAAGTGATACAACGCTATTATATCCCCAGTATAAGTGATACAACGCTATTATATCTCCAATATAAGTGATACAACGCTATTATATCTCCAGTATAAGTGATACAATGTTATTATATCCCCAGTATAAGTGATACAACGCTACTAGATCTCCAGTATAAGTGATACAACGCTATTATATCCCCAGTATAAGTGATACAACGCTACTAGATCTCCAGTATAAGTGATACAACGCTATTATATCTCCAGTATAAGTGATACAACGCTATTATATCCCCAGTATAAGTGATACAACGCTATTATATCTCCAGTATAAGTGATACAACGCTATTATATCTCCAGTATAAGTGATACAATGTTATTATATCCCCAGTATAAGTGATACAACGCTATTATATCCCCAGTATAAGTGATACAACGCTACTAGATCTCCAGTATAAGTGATACAACGCTATTATATCTCCAGTATAAGTGATACAACGCTATTATATCCCCAGTATAAGTGATACAACGCTATTATATCTCCAATATAAGTGATACAACGCTATTATATCTCCAGTATAAGTGATACAACGCTATTATATCTCCAGTATAAGTGATACAACGCTACTAGATCTCCAGTATAAGTGATACAATGCTATTATATCTCCAGTATAAGTGATACAACGCTATTATATCCACAGTATAAGTGATACAATGCTACTAGATCTCCAGTATAAGTGATACAACGCTATTATATCTCCAGTATAAGTGATACAATGCTATTATATCCCCAGTATAAGTGATACAACGCTATTATATCTCCAGTATAAGTGATGCAACGCTATTATATCTCCAGTATAAGTGATACAATGCTATTATATCTCCAGTATAAGTGATACAACGCTATTATATCTCCAGTATAAGTGATACAACGCTACTAGATCTCCAGTATAAGTGATACAACTAGGGTTGTCCAGATACCGATACCAGTATCGGTATCGGGACCGATACCGAGTATTTGCGCTAGTACTCGTACTCGCGCAAATACTCCCGATACCAAAATAGAATACTTTTTTTTTATTTATTTTTTGTGACATCGAACACAAATTGGATGGCACCATTGGATGGCACTGATAGGTGGCACTGGCATTGATTGAATGGCACTCATAAATGGATGGCACTGATAGGTGGCACTGGCATTGATTGGGTGGCACTGATGAGATGCACTAATAAGCTGCCTCCCTGCACTGATGCACTAATGGGCACTGATAGGTGGCACTGGCTAGCTGCACTTTTGGGCACTGGCACCGATGAGCTGCACTGACAGTGATCACTCCTTCAATGATATGTAGTTTTCCAGTACCGTATGCTAAAAAACAGCCCCACACCATGATGTACCAGTTCTTCATAATTCTAAAGAAAATATCTTTGGTCTGTATTGTGGTTTGAAAACGGTCACATGACATTAAAAAAAAGTATCGGTATTCGGTATCGGCGACTACTTGAAAAAAAGTATCGGTACTTGTACTCGGTCCTAAAAAAGTGGTATCGGGACAACCCTAGATACAACACTATTATATCTCCAGTATAAGTGATACAACGCTATTATATCCCCAGTATAAGTGATACAACGCTATTATATCTCCAGTATAAGTGATACAATGCTATTATATCCCCAGTATAAGTGATACAACGCTATTATATCTCCAGTATAAGTGATACAACGCTATTATATCTCCAGTATAAGTGATACAATGCTATTATATCTCCAGTATAAGTGATACAACGCTATTATATCTCCAGTATAAGTGATACAACGCTACTAGATCTCCAGTATAAGTGATACAACACTATTATATCTCCAGTATAAGTGATACAACGCTATTATATCTCCAGTATAAGTGATACAACGCTATTATATCCCCAGTATAAGTGATACAATGCTATTATATCTCCACTAGTATAAGTGATACAACGCTACTAGATCTCCAGTATAAGTGATACAACGCTATTATATCTCCAGTATAAGTGATACAATGCTATTATATCCCCAGTATAAGTGATACAACGCTATTATATCTCCAGTATAAGTGATACAACGCTATTATATCTCCAGTATAAGTGATACAACGCTATTATCACCCCAGTATAAGTGATACAACGCTATTATATCCCCAGTATAAGTGATACAACGCTATTATATCTCCAGTATAAGTGATACAACGCTATTATATCTCCAGTATAAGTGATACAACGCTATTATATCTCCAGTATAAGTGATACAATGCTATTATATCCCCAGTATAAGTGATACAACGCTATTATATCCCCAGTATAAGTGATACAACGCTACTAGATCTCCAGTATAAGTGATACAACGCTACTAGATCTCCAGTATAAGTGATACAACGCTACTAGATCTCCAGTATAGGTGATACAACGCTATTATATCTCCAGTATAAGTGATACAACGCTATTATATCCCCAGTATAAGTGATACAACGCTATTATATCCCCAGTAGAAGTGATACAACGCTACTAGATCTCCAGTATAAGTGATACAATGCTACTAGATCTCCAGTATAGGTGATACAACGCTATTATATCCCCAGTATAAGTGATACAACGCTACTAGATCTCCAGTATAAGTGATACAACGCTATTATATCCCCAGTATAAGTGATACAACGCTATTATATCTCCAGTATAAGTGATACAACGCTATTATATCTCCAGTATAAGTGATACAACGCTATTATATCTCCAGTATAAGTGATACAACGCTATTATATCTCCAGTATAAGTGATACAATGCTATTATATCCCCAGTATAAGTGATACAACGCTATTATATCCCCAGTATAAGTGATACAACGCTACTAGATCTCCAGTATAAGTGATACAACGCTACTAGATCTCCAGTATAGGTGATACAACGCTATTATATCTCCAGTATAAGTGATACAACGCTATTATATCCCCAGTATAAGTGATACAACGCTATTATATCCCCAGTAGAAGTGATACAACGCTACTAGATCTCCAGTATAAGTGATACAATGCTACTAGATCTCCAGTATAGGTGATACAAAGTTATTATATCCCCAGTATAAGTGATACAACGCTATTATATCTCCAGTATAGGTGATACAAAGTTATTATATCCCCAGTATAAGTGATACAACGCTATTATATCCCCAGTATAAGTGATACAACGCTGCTAGATCTCCAGTATAAGCGATACAACGCTATTATATCTCCAGTATAAGTGATACAACGCTACTATATCCCCAGTATAAGTGATACAACACTATTATATCCCCAGTATAAGTGATACAACGCTACTAGATGTCCAGTATAAGTGATACAACGCTATTATATCTCCAGTATAAGTGATACAACGCTATTATATCCCCAGTATAAGTGATACAACGCTATTATATCTCCAGTATAAGTGATACAACGCTATTATATCCCCAGTATAAGTGATACAACGCTATTATATCCCCACTATAAGTGATACAACGCTACTAGATCTCCAGTATAAGTGATACAACGCTATTATATCCCCAGTATAAGTGATACAACGCTATTATATCTCCAATATAAGTGATACAACGCTATTATATCTCCAGTATAAGTGATACAATGTTATTATATCCCCAGTATAAGTGATACAACGCTACTAGATCTCCAGTATAAGTGATACAACGCTATTATATCCCCAGTATAAGTGATACAACGCTACTAGATCTCCAGTATAAGTGATACAACGCTATTATATCTCCAGTATAAGTGATACAACGCTATTATATCCCCAGTATAAGTGATACAACGCTATTATATCTCCAGTATAAGTGATACAACGCTATTATATCTCCAGTATAAGTGATACAATGTTATTATATCCCCAGTATAAGTGATACAACGCTATTATATCCCCAGTATAAGTGATACAACGCTACTAGATCTCCAGTATAAGTGATACAACGCTATTATATCTCCAGTATAAGTGATACAACGCTATTATATCCCCAGTATAAGTGATACAACGCTATTATATCTCCAATATAAGTGATACAACGCTATTATATCTCCAGTATAAGTGATACAACGCTACTAGATCTCCAGTATAAGTGATACAATGCTATTATATCTCCAGTATAAGTGATACAACGCTATTATATCCACAGTATAAGTGATACAATGCTACTAGATCTCCAGTATAAGTGATACAACGCTATTATATCTCCAGTATAAGTGATACAATGCTATTATATCCCCAGTATAAGTGATACAACGCTATTATATCTCCAGTATAAGTGATACAACGCTATTATATCTCCAGTATAAGTGATACAATGCTATTATATCTCCAGTATAAGTGATACAACGCTATTATATCTCCAGTATAAGTGATACAACGCTACTAGATCTCCAGTATAAGTGATACAACTAGGGTTGTCCAGATACCGATACCAGTATCGGTATCGGGACCGATACCGAGTATTTGCGCTAGTACTCGTACTCGCGCAAATACTCCCGATACCAAAATAGAATACTTTTTTTTTATTTATTTTTTGTGACATCGAACACAAATTGGATGGCACCATTGGATGGCACTGATAGGTGGCACTGGCATTGATTGAATGGCACTCATAAATGGATGGCACTGATAGGTGGCACTGGCATTGATTGGGTGGCACTGATGAGATGCACTAATAAGCTGCCTCCCTGCACTGATGCACTAATGGGCACTGATAGGTGGCACTGGCTAGCTGCACTTTTGGGCACTGGCACCGATGAGCTGCACTGACAGTGATCACTCCTTCAATGATATGTAGTTTTCCAGTACCGTATGCTAAAAAACAGCCCCACACCATGATGTACCAGTTCTTCATAATTCTAAAGAAAATATCTTTGGTCTGTATTGTGGTTTGAAAACGGTCACATGACATTAAAAAAAAGTATCGGTATTCGGTATCGGCGACTACTTGAAAAAAAGTATCGGTACTTGTACTCGGTCCTAAAAAAGTGGTATCGGGACAACCCTAGATACAACACTATTATATCTCCAGTATAAGTGATACAACGCTATTATATCCCCAGTATAAGTGATACAACGCTATTATATCTCCAGTATAAGTGATACAATGCTATTATATCCCCAGTATAAGTGATACAACGCTATTATATCTCCAGTATAAGTGATACAACGCTATTATATCTCCAGTATAAGTGATACAATGCTATTATATCTCCAGTATAAGTGATACAACGCTATTATATCTCCAGTATAAGTGATACAACGCTACTAGATCTCCAGTATAAGTGATACAACACTATTATATCTCCAGTATAAGTGATACAACGCTATTATATCTCCAGTATAAGTGATACAACGCTATTATATCCCCAGTATAAGTGATACAATGCTATTATATCTCCACTAGTATAAGTGATACAACGCTACTAGATCTCCAGTATAAGTGATACAACGCTATTATATCTCCAGTATAAGTGATACAATGCTATTATATCCCCAGTATAAGTGATACAACGCTATTATATCTCCAGTATAAGTGATACAACGCTATTATATCTCCAGTATAAGTGATACAACGCTATTATCACCCCAGTATAAGTGATACAACGCTATTATATCCCCAGTATAAGTGATACAACGCTATTATATCTCCAGTATAAGTGATACAACGCTATTATATCTCCAGTATAAGTGATACAACGCTATTATATCCCCAGTATAAGTGATACAACGCTATTATATCTCCAGTATAAGTGATACAACGCTATTATATCTCCAGTATAAGTGATACAACGCTATTATATCCCCAGTATAAGTGATACAACGCTATTATATCTCCAGTATAAGTGATACAACGCTATTATATCTCCAGTATAAGTGATACAACGCTATTATATCTCCAGTATAAGTGATACAACGCTATTAGATCCCCAGTATAAGTGAATAGCGATATGATACTATTACATCTGAAGATATGAGGCTTTGTCCATCTCTTGTCCTCTTGGCAGCTTCTTCCCCATTTCAGCAGCTTGTTGTCATGAATTGACAGATCGGTTATTGGGTAGAAAAGGACAGGAATTTAACCCGAGGAAGGATTACAGGTAATTACACCTCAGCACCGCTCGAAACTTCTTTTAGCTGTCATTCACGCAAATATACCAAAGCTATGAACTCAAACCAAGTGCTTTTCATTCGCCTGGAGAAGTCCTTTGAAGTGTAAAGTGACCTTTGGTAACTTTTTTTTTTTTCAGAAATCCCCCAATGTTATTCCAACCACCATCAATAGAAGATACAAGAGCTCCTTCCGAATTCTGCTCCTTCTTTCCTTGACATCCGCAGCCATGATGGGGGCTCTCCATAGAAACTGCTGGCCCCTCCATCCCCCTCCATCCTGCCATCTGCAAACAGCGCCAAGGGGTGGACACTAAAAGTGTGCGCCTCGGCCTAGGGGTTGTTCCGGCCCATTCCAACTGCTTTCCTGCTCAGTGCGCTCCTCAGGGCCACCGATAGGGGAGTACAGACAGACCTCCTGTACTGGGCCCAAGCCCCCCAATGTCATAGGGGGTCTCACCACAGAAGCTGTACATAAGGGTTGCCACCCTGCTCCTTTAAAACTGGATCATCTCATATTGTAATACACGTCTTCCCGGGCCACTGACATAGCGTACTGTCACCAATGACTGGATATATTGTGCTTTATAAATTCCTGACCTCTGCACCTTTTTACATTACACACTCCTGACCCCTGCACTCTGTACATTACATACACCTAACCCCTGCACTCTGTACATTACATACACCTGACCCCTGCACTCTGTACATGTCCCTGCTAAAGAAAAGCATCCCCACCACATGATGCTGCCACCGCCATGTTTCACGGTGTGGATGGTGTGTTCAGGGTGATGTGCGGTGTTAGTTTTCCCACACATAGCGTTTTGCTTTTAGGCCAATGGGTTTTCTTCTAAGATTGTCCTGTATTTGGCTCCATCCATCTTCCCATCAACTCTAACCAGCTTCCATGTCCCTGCTAAAGAAAGCATTCCCACCACATGATGCTGCCACCACCATGTTTCACAGTGGGGATGGTGTGTTCAGGGTGATGTGCAGTGTTAGTTTGCCCACCACACATAGCGTTTTGCTTTTAGGCCAATAAGTTCATCTTTGGTGTCATGTGACCAGAGCACCTTCTTCCACATGTTTGCTGTGTCCCCTCCCCCACATGGCTTCTCACAAACTTCAAACAGGACTTCTTATGGCTTTTTTTCAATTGTAGCTCTGGCTGTACTTTAGGGTCGTTGTCCTGCTGGAAGGTGAAACCCCCCCCCCCCCCCCGGTCTCAAGTCTTTTGCAGACTAATGGGTTTTCTTCTAAGATTGTCCTGTATTTGGCTCCATCCATCTTCCCATCAACTCTGACCAACTTCCATGTCTCTGCTGAAGAAAAGCATCCCCACCACATGATGCTGCCACCACCATGTTTCACAGTGGGGATGGTGTGTTCAGGGTGTTGTGCAGTGTTAGTTTTCCCCCCACACATAGCGTTTTGCTTTTATGCCAAAAAGTAGAATTTTGGTGTCATGTCACCAGAGCAGCTTCTTCCACATGTTTGCTGTGTCCCCTCCCCCACATTTTTGCTGTGTCCCCCTCCCCCACATGTTTGCTGTGTCCCCTCCCCCACATGTTTGCTGTGTCCCCTCCCCCACATGGTTTCTCACAAACTGCAAACAGGACTTCTTATGTCTTTCTCTCTCCAATGTCTTTCCTCTTGTCACTCTTCCATAAAGGGCAGATTTGTGGAGAGACCACTAATAGTTGTCCTGTGGACAGATTCTCCCCCCTGAGCTGTGCAGCTCCTGTGCAGCTCCTCCAGAGTTACCATGGGGCCACTTGGCTGCTTCTCTGATGAACGCTCTCCTTGCCCGGCCCGGTCAGTTTAGGTGGAAGGCCATGTCTTGGTAGGTTTGCGGTTGTGCCATACTCTTTCCATTTTCCGATGATGGATTGAACCGAAGCTCCGTGAGATCTTCAAAGCTTGGGAGATTTTTTTTATAACCTAACCCTGCTTTATACTTCTCCACAACTTTATCCCTGACCTGTCTGGTGTGTTCCTCGGCCTTCATGATGCTGTTTTGTTCATTAAGGTTCTCTAACAAACCTCTGAGGGCTTCACAGAACAGCTGCAATTATACTGAGATTAAATGACACACAGGTGGACTCTATTTACTAATTAGGTGACTTCTGAAGGCGATTGGCTCCACTAGATTTTAGTTATCAGAGTAAAGGGGGCGCCATACAAATGTCCCCCCCCCCCACACTTTTCACATATTTATTTGTATCATTTTCCTTCCACTTCACAATTATGTGACACTTTGTGTCTCTCACATAAAATCCCAATAAAATACATTTACGTTTTTTTGGTTGTAACCTGAAAAAATGTGGGGAAATTCGAGGGGTATGAATACTTTTTCAAGGCTCTGTATATAGAGGGGTATGAATACTTTTTCAAGGCTCTGTATATAGAGGGGTATGAATACTTTTTCAAGGCTCTGTAGATTCCACAATTTATCAAAGTAGACCCCCCCCCCCTCTATGGAGAATGTTTTGCCAAACTTTACACCCACCGAGACATTAGCAGCTTTATTTATATTGTAATACAAAGTAATAAAGTAACTGTTACAATGTTCAGGATACAAAAGCCCAGCGTGTTGCGTCTTCTCTACATTTGTTCCTTTAGTACTTTTGATATTTAAATTGTATTTCTATTTAAATAAAGCTTTTAATGTCACTTTCATATTATCCACATTATCAGATATTTTACTATTAAATGATATTTTAAGTACTAAAGTAACTATTAAACATATTTATTTGTATCGTTTATCATTTTCCTTCCACTTCACAATTATGTGACACTTTATTTACGAACCGTTTGCGCCTTGTCTTTTTTGCGGCGCATGCCCATGCGCAACGGCCGTTTTGGTGTTTACGAAATGTATGTGCCAGTAACGCAGCGCTATTCCCTGTGTAGAGGGATCAGAGTGCTGGGGGGATATCTGGGGTATAGAGGGGTCAGAGTGCTGGGGGGATATCTGGGGTGTAGAGGGGTCAGAGTGCTGGGGGGATATCTGGGGTGTAGAGGGGTCAGAGTGCTGGGGGGATATCTGGGGTGTAGAGGGGTCAGAGTGCTGGGGGGATATCTGGGGTGTAGAGGGGTCAGAGTGCTGGGGGGATATCTGGGGTGTAGAGGGGTCAGAGTGCTGGGGGGGATATCTGGGGTGTAGAGGGGTCAGAGTGCTGGGGGGGATATCTGGGGTGTAGAGGGGTCAGAGTGCTGGGGGGATATCTGGGGTGTAGAGGGGTCAGAGTGCTGGGGGGGATATCTGGGGTGTAGAGGGGTCAGAGTGCTGGGGGGATATCTGGGATGTAGAGGGGTCAGAGTTCTGGGGGGATATCTGGGGTGTAGAGGGGTCAGAGTGCTGGGGGCATATCTGGGTTATAGAGGGGTCAGAGTGCTGGGAGGATATCTGGGGTGTAGAGGGGTCAGAGTGCTGGGGGGATATCTGGGGTGTAGAGGGGTCAGAGTGCTGGGGGGATATCTGGGGTATAGATGGATCAGAGTGCTGGGGGGATATCTGGGGTGTAGAGGGGTCAGAGTTCTGGGGGGATATCTGGGGTGTAGAGGGGTCAGAGTGTTGGGGGGATATGTGGGGTGTAGAGGGGTCAGAGTGCTGGGGGGATATCTGGGGTGTAAAGGGGTCAGAATGCTGGGGGGATATCTGGGGTGTAGAGGGGTCAGAGTGCTGGGGGGATATCTGGGATGTAGAGGGGTCAGAGTGCTGGGGAGATATCTGGGGTGTAGAGGGGTCAGAGTGCTGGGAGGATATCTGGGGTGTAGAGGGGTCAGAGTGCTGGGGGGATATCTGGGATGTAGAGGGGTCAGAGTGCTGGGGAGATATCTGGGGTGTAGAGGGGTCAGAGTGCTGGGAGGATATCTGGTGTGTAGAGGGGTCAGAGTGCTGGGGGGATATCTGGGATGTAGAGGGGTCAGAGTGCTGGGGGGATATCTGGGGTGTAGAGGGGTCAGAGTGCTGGGGGGGATATCTGGGATGTAGAGGGGTCAGAGTGCTGGGGGGATATCTGGGGTGTAGAGGGATCAGAGTGCTGGGGGGATATCTGGGGTGTAGAGAGGTCAGAGTGCTGGGGGGATATCTGGGGTGTAGAGGGGTCAGAGTGCTGGGGGGATATCTGGGGTGTAGAGGGGTCAGAGTGCTGGGGGGATATCTGGGGTGTAGAGAGGTCAGAGTGCTGGGGTGATATCTGGGGTGTAGAGGGGTCAGAGTGCTGGGGGGATATCTGGGGTGTAGAGGGGTCAGAGTGCTGGGGGGATATCTGGGGTGTAGAGGGGTCAGAGTGCTGGGGGGGTATCTGGGGTGTAGAGGGGTCATAGTGTTGGGGGATATCTGGGGTGTAGAGGGGTCAGAGTGCTGGGGGGATATCTGGGGTGTAGAGGGGTCAGAGTGTTGGGGGATATCTGGTGTGTAGAGGGGTCAGAGTGCTGGGGGGAGATCTGGGATGTAGAGGGGTCAGCGTGCTGGGGGGGATATCTGGGGTGTAGAGGGGTCAGAGTGCTGGGGGGATATCTGGGGTGTAGAGGGGTCAGAGTGTTGGGGGGATATCTGGGGTGTAGAGGGGTCAGAGTGCTGGGGGGATATCTGGGGTGTAGAGGGGTCAGAGTGCTGGGGGATATCTGGGGTGTAGAGGGGTCAGAGTGCTGGGGGGAGATCTGGGATGTAGAGGGGTCAGCGTGCTGGGGGGGGATATATGGGGTGTAGAGGGGTCAGAGTGCTGGGGGGATATCTGGGGTGTAGAGGGGTCAGAGTGCTGGGGGGATATCTGGGATGTAGAAGGGTCAGAGTGCTGGGGGGGTATCTGGGGTGTAGAGGGGTTAGAGTGCTGGGGGGGATATATGGGGTGTAGAGGGGTCAGAGTGCTGGGGGGGATATCTGGGATGTAGAGGGGTCAGAGTACTGGGGGGGATATCTGGGGTGTAGAGGGGTCAGAGTGCTGGGGGGATATCTGGGGTGTAGAGGGGTCAGAGTGCTGGGGGGATATCTGGGGTGTAGAGGGGTCAGAGTGCTGGGGAGATATCTGGGGTGTAGAGGGATCAGAGTGCTGGGGGGATATCTGGGGTGTAGAGGGGTCAGAGTGTGGGGGGGATATCTGGGGTGTAGAGGGGTCAGAGTGCTGGGGGGATATCTGGGGTGTAGAGGGGTCAGAGTGCTGGGGGGGGATATATGGGGTGTAGAGGGGTCAGAGTGCTGGGGGGATATCTGGGGTGTAGAGGGGTCAGAGTTCTGGGGGGCCCATGTCGTTTTTTTTTTCAATGACTTTGATCTGTATTGCCGGGACCCGACAATTGGTCGGGTCCCGGCAGTTTTAAATGACAGGGACACTTCACAGGCATACTATTCACACCCCCGAGGTACGAAATGTAACGCAATATTTCTCTTTTTCTTTCACTTTAAAGCGGTTGTATACCCTCTTGTGATACTTGGCCTACATTAAGGTTTACCTGTAGGTGCTTGCAATATCTCCTTAACCTACATAGTTAAGGAGATATTTGCAGAAAAGCGGGCGCTGTGGACAACGGCACAGGCGCACTGAGCGCGGCGGCTCTTGAATGGAGCCTGCCGGAATTTGTGCTCATGTGCGGGGATCGCGCCGTTCCGGGAGTGACGTCATCGCCGCTCCGACCAGTCACAGCGCCGGAGCGGCGACACCCGGAAGTCACTTCCGGGTTTCATGGTGGCAACGGAGGACGTGTCCGAGGACCGCTGCGGGGGCTTTGATCTAAGGTAAGTAATTGATAATGAGCTAGTATGCTCATACTAGCTCATTATGCCTTTGCCTTGCAGGTTTAAAAAAAAAAAAAATTTGGGGGGGTATACGACCGCTTTAAGCGTTATTAAAATCACTGCTCCCAAAAAAACGGCCAGTATGTACTATTTCTGGGATCCGGAGTTGCGTTTTGAGGGTTTCCGTATTAAAAAGTTCCCAAAGTCGAACTTCCACTTTAATGCGCGCGTAATATGAAGGAGATATTTTTTATATGGGAGGCCGTAGGAATTGGTTGCTTTTCTGAAGACAGTTTTATTGCGTTGAACTCCGAAGGTCTCAGACATAAAAATCTGAGTTGTTTGAAAAGCCCGTAAAGCCCGTTTGGCCCGTCTTGTCTCAGCAGAACAAGAGCCGGCCTGAAGCCGTATTTTTATAAGCAAACGGAAAGTGAATTTGTTTTCCAGCTGTTTGCACAACGATCATCGTACAGATCTGAGCAGGCCTCCGCCGCGCCGCCGCTCCGCCATCAGTCATTATTTTGCAACAGGGAAAAAAAATCAGGTTCTAACCAGATGGAATGTTTATGGGGGTTTTAGAGCTTTAACTATTCTCGGTGAATCACGCCGGTGACCTGAACCCCGGGCCATTTGGTTTTCATATAAAAGGGAACTTGTTGGTAAATCTTCTCTCTGGAATGAGATTTGGGGGGGTTTCCAGGAAGGATCTTGTATTTGATAACTTCATTACACCACAGCTGTGACATACCCCCTAAACACGTAAACTGTGCCTGGGTTCATATTCAGACTACTAAGCCTGGCTGTTGCAGATGTGAACCATGTGTAGCGCCCCCCTAGTGAGGCTGCTCGGTACATTTCGCTTTTTTTTGTCTCCTTCTGTAATCAGAGGAGCTGTGATCGTTTGGTCTGGTCTACTCTGGGCTTCACAGGCTGAGAGTTTGATTGCCTTCCCCCTGCTGCTAGAAGAAGTTTCTGGAGCTTAGGGAAGTAGAATTCAAATGACCAGCCTCAATATTGAGAAGGGTGTAGCCAATGCCTGGAGAGGTGTGCCCAGAAGGTGGCTGGAAGGCTGTTACAGCGCCTTGAAAAATTATTTTTATTTTCCACATTTTGTCATGTTACAACCAAAAACTTAAATGTTTCCATCACAAACTGGCCCCATCACAGACTGGCCCCCAATCACAGACTGACCCCCATCACAGACTGACCCTATCACAGACTGACCCCAATAACAAACTGGATCCATCACAGACTGGCCCCCATCACAGACTGGCCCCCATTACAGACTGGCCCCCATCACAGACTGGCCCCCATTACAGACTGACCCCATCACAGACTGACCCCAATAACAAACTGGATCCATCACAGACTGGCCCCCATCACAGACTGGCCCCCATTACAGACTGACCCCAATCACAGACTGGCCCCATCACAGACTGGCCCCCATCACAGACTAACCCCAAATCACAGACTGACCCGTCACAGACTGGCCCCATTACAGACTGGCCCCATCACAGACTGGCCTCATTACAGACTGGCCTCATTACAGACTGACCCATCACAGACTGGCCCCAACACAGACTGGCCCCAACACAGACTGGCCTCATCACAAACTGACCCATCACAGACTGGCCCCCATCACAGACTAACCCCAATCACAGACTGACCCATCACAGACTGACCCCATCACAGACTGACCCATCACAGACTGACCCATCACAGACTGACCCAATCATAGACTGGCCCCATCACAGACTGGCCCCCATCATGGACTGACCCATCACAGACTGGCCCCATCACAGACTGGCCTCATCACAGACTGACCCATCACAGACTGGCCCCATAACAGACTGACTCCAATCACAGACTGACCCATCACAGACTAACCCCAATCACAGACTAACCCCAATCACAGACTGGCCCCTATCACAGACTAACCCCAATCACAGACTGGCCCCATTACAGACTGGCCCCCATCATAGACTGGCCCCATCACAGACTGGCCCCCATCATGGACTGACCCATCACAGACTGGACCCATCATAGACTGGCCCCATCACAGACTGACTCCAATCACAGACGGACCCATCACAGACTAACCCCAATCACAGACTGGCCCCCATCACAGACTAACCCCAATCACAGACTGACCCATCACAGACTAACCCCAATCACAGACTGGCCCCCATCACAGACTAACCCCAATCACAGACTGACCCATCACAGACTAACCCCAATCAGAGACTGGCCCCCATCACAGACTAACCCCAATCACAGGCTGGCCCCATTACAGACTGTGGGGAAGGGCAGGGCAGTGATCCTATCGAAGGGACAGACCCATACGCAGCGTGTCTGCCATGTTGTGCACATAGCAGCAGGCTGGCTGGCGAGCCAACGGTGGGCAGAGGGCACACAGGCAACTATATGGCGAGGCTGCGGTCCGGGTAGTATGGCTACTGGGGCCGGAACTGGACTGCGGTCCTCCATTTAGTGATGCCTGTGATAGACCAATACAAAGTGGCACATAATTGTGAAGTAGAAGGAAAATGATAAATGGTTTTCATAATTTTTTAACAATAAATATGTGAAAGGTGTGGGGGGGGGCATTTGTATTCAGCCCCCTTTACTCTGATACCCCTAACTAAAATCTAGTGGAACCAATTGCATTCAGAAGTCACCTAATTAGTAAATAGAGTCCACCTGTGTGTCATTTAATCTCAGTATAAATACAGCTGTTCTGTGGAGCCCTCAGAGGTTTGTTAGAGAAGCTTAGTGAACAAACAGCATCATGAAGGCCAAGGAACACACCGGACAGGTCGGGGATAAAGTTGTGGAGAAGTATAAAGCAGGGTTAGGTTATATAAAAAAAAAGCTCCCAAGCTTTGAAGATCTCACAGAGCTTCTGTTCAATCCATCATCGGAAAATGGAAAGAGTATGGCACAACTGCAAACCTACCAAGACATGGCCGTCCACCTAAACTGACTGGGCCGGGCAAGGAGAGCATTCATCAGAGAAGCAGCCAAGAGGTCCATGGTAACTCTGGAGGAGCTGCACAGCTCAGGGGTGAGAATCTGTCCACAGGACAACTATTAGTGGTCTCTCCACAAATCTGCCCTTTATGGAAGAGTGACGAGAAGAAAGACATTGGAGAAAGGAAGACATAAGAAGTCCTGTTTGCAGTTTGTGAGAAGCGATGTGGGGGAGGGGACACAGCAAACATGTGGAAGAAGGTACTCTGGTCACATGACACCAAAATTCAACTTTTTGGCCTATATGTGTGGGGAAAACTAACACTGTACATCACCCTGAACACACCATCCCCACCGTGAAACATGGTGGCGGCAGCATCATGTGGTGGGGATGCTTTTCTTCAGCAGGGACAGGGAAGCTGGTCAGAGTTGATGGGAAGATGAATGGAGACAAATACAGGACAATCTTAGAAGAAAAGACTTGAGACCGGGGGGGGGGGGTTCACCTTCCAGCAGGACAACGACCCTAAAGTACAGCCAGAGCTACAATGCAATGGTTTAGATCAAAGCCTATTCATGTGTTAGAATGGCCCAGTCACAGTGCAGACCAAAATCCCATTGAGAATCTGTGGACAAGACATGAAAATTGTTGATCACAGACGCTCTCCATCCAATCTGACAGAGCGTGAGATATTTTACAGAGAAGAAGAATGGAGGAGAAATGTCCCTCTCTAGATGTGCAAAGCTGGTAGAGACCCCCCCAAAAAGACTTGTAGAGAAAGGGGGTTCTACAAAGTATTGACTCCGGGGGGCGCCATGTAAATGCCCCTCCCCCACACACTTTTCACATATTTATTTGTATCATTTTCCTTCCACTTCACAATTATGTGACACAGTGTGTCTCTCACATAAAATCCCAATAAAATACATTTACGTTTTTGGCTGTAACATGAGAAAATGTGGGAAATTTCAAGAGGTGTGAATAATTTTTCAAGGCACTGTAAATAGTCTGGAGCCCTGAGGAGATGGTCTGGAGCTGTGAGCTAGATTGGGGGCGGGGGGGGGGGGGGGGCTGCTTGGCCCCTGGAGCCTTTTCCAGGATTCTGGGTAGAGCCTCTTTCACTCGAGCTCAAACCTACTTCATGGTCCCCAGCTGTGAACCTACAGGGGGCTGTTCCAGGATTCCTTTTGCAGTGGGACCAAATCCTGGCTGCGCCTAAGCTGCAGGAAATGACCCAGTTGGATGGGAGTCTAGGTTTGGGCCCTAAGGCAAAAAAGTTGTCACTGATGCCACACAAAGAGGTGATTTGTGCTAATTGTTAATTTACCGCTAATATATACAGACGGGACTAGAAGACATTGATGATTTGGTTCTTACTGGGCATCTACCTAAGCAGTGATATCCTTTTTTTTTAAATTTTGATAGTCATCTATATAGTCCCGTCTTCTCCTATGGTGCTAAACAATCAGGGCCGATTCTAGGCAGGGTGCGCCGGGTGCTCCAGAAGGAGTGGGGGCGCCGAAGCTCCAAAGCCCCCCCCTATCTTGTCTGTGTCCAGAGGTGGAACGCATGTAGCGGGTGCTGCGGTTCCCCATCCCACTTGCTCTCTCCGCTGGCAACTGACAAGAGCGCATACCTCCCGCTGTCCCCGGAATCCGGGTTGGGTACCGCAGCGGAGCCTAGTACCGGGAGACGTTCCGGTACTAGGCTCCAGTAATTAATCCTGTCCGGTGCGCGTGGAGCCGTCTCCTGTCTGCCCTGCCCCCTCTGCATGTGTCGGCTCTTCTCCCATAGGGGATGAGATAGTGTGATGAGAGGCTTCTGGGTTGGCCGGAGCTGCTGCCAAATCCAATCACCCTGTGCACTCCCAGAAATGCTCTCCGAATGCCACCCTCCTAGTAACCAAAGATGCCACATATGCCCCGCCCGCTGTAATGTGCTTCTGCTCCCAGCGCGCCCGAGCTACAGGGATCTATTGGACAGGTACTGATCTATGGGGACACCTGCTGTGGGGGGGCTCTGATGGGGACACCTGCTGTGGGTTTTTTTTGATGGGGGACACCTGCTGTGGGGGGCTCTAATGGGGGACACCTGCTGGGGGGGCTCTGATGGGGGACACCTGCTGTGGGGGGCTCTGATGGGGGACATATTTGTAAAGGGGAGGAGTTAGTAAGATGACGACGCCCATGTAGGGGTGCCAGCAATATTTCTGCACCCAGGCGTCTGTGACCCTAGGATCGGCCCTGTATACAATGTGACATGATACAGCCAAGCTATGCAGACAATACAAAGCCTTGCTTCTGAATTGTGTACATGAAGGCATCAAGGTTTGGATCCTAGGAACACCTCCTGCTTAGGAGCACAACACAGCGATCAAGCTTTAATGTCGAATTCCATGCTTAATGTCACTTTAGATAGTTGGTTTCGGACAAGCTGGCCCATATAAACAATTTCCATTACAGAACAATATGGCCGCTGAGTGGACTGTATTAGCATTAGCTGCATGCACTGCAAAGTTGCTCTTACTGCTGCCAGATATAAGGAGGGTAGGTCTTCAGGGGCGTCTTAATGCATGGGCAACCCTGGCCCCAAGAAGCAAGCCAAGGCGGGTAACCGAAAGATGGGAAGCAGGCAGCAGGCAGCAGTCAGCAACAGCCGAGTAGCGTTTGACTGAATGAGCAAATCCAGGAAGTAAGCAAGGTCTGTAACAGCCAGGCCAAGCTGTACAGAGTCAGCAGACAGGGCAAGTCCAGGAAGCAAGCTAAGGTTGGTAACAGCCAGGCCAAGCTGTACAGAGTCAGCAGACAGGGCAAGTCCAGGAAGCAAGCTAAGGTTGGTAACAGCCAGGCCAAGCTGTACAGAGTCAGCAGACAGGGCAAGTCGAGGAAGCAAGCCAAGGTTGGTAAAAGTCAGGCCAAGCTTTACAGAGTCAGCAGACAGGGCTATTACAAGAAGCAAGCCAGGGTTGGTAAAAAGCCATGCCGACAGGACAAGTCCAATAAGCAAGCCAAGGTTTGTAACAGTCAGGCAAAGCTGCACTGAGTGAGCAGACAGAGCAAGTCCAAGAAGCAAACCAAGGTTGGTAAAAGTCAGGCCAAGCTTTACAGAGTGAGCAGACAGGGCAAGTCCAGGAAGCAAGCCAAAGTTGATAACAGTCGGGCAAAGAAGTACAGACTGAGCAGACAGGGCAAGTCCAGGAAAAAAGCCATGGTTGGTAAAAGCCAGGCAGGGCTGTACAGAGTCAGCAGACAGGGCAAGTCCAAGAAGCAAGCCAATGTTGGTAACAGCCAGGCCAAGCTGCACAGAGTCAGCAGACAGGGCAAGTCCAAAAAGAAAGCCAAGGTTGGTAAAAGTCAGGCCAAGCTGTACAGAGTCAGCAGACAGGGAGAGACCAAGAAGCAAGCCAAGGTTGGTAAAAGCCATGCCGACAGGACAAGTCCAGGAAGCAAACCAAGGTTTGTAACAGTCGGGCAAAGCTGCACAGAGTGAGCAGACAAGGCAAATCCAGGAAGCAAGCCAAGGTTGGTAAAAGCCAGGCCAAGCTGTACAGAGTGAGCAGACAGGGCAAGTCCAGGAAGCAAGCCAAGGTTGGTAAAAGCCAGGCCAAGCTGTACAGAGTCAGCAGACAGGGCAAGTCCTGGAAGCAAGCCAAGGTTGGTAAAAGCCAGGCCAAGCTGTACAGAGTGAGCAGAAAGGGCAAGTCCAGGAAGCAAGCCAAGGTTGATAAAAGCCAGGCCAAGCTGTACAGAGTCAGCAGCCAGGGCAAGTCCAGGAAGCAAGCCAAGGTTGGTAAAAGCCAGGCCAAGCTGTGCAGAGTCAGCTAACAGGGCAGGTCCAGGAAGCAAGCCAAGGTTGGTAATAGTTGGGCAAAGCCATACAGACAGTAGACAGGGCAATTCCAGGAAGCAAGCCAAGGTTGCCAACAGCCAGGCAGAGCAGTACAGAGTTAGCAGGCAAAGGAGAATTCAGTAATCAGACCGAGGTAAAGGAGAACCTGATGAGCAGGTTTTGAGGCAGCAAGCGAAGACAAAGGCCAAGAAGTATTTGGCTCATACACTGGTAGACAAATACAGAAGATCAGGTCTGAGGAACATGGGAACAAGCTGAAAACCATTCTGCAACTTCTCCTAGTGACACATCAGTTTCTCTGAGCTTCAAGTGCACATGCTAATTGTTATGTGCGCACACGCGCGTACACACACGCGCACACACCTATGCAGCGGACTGTCCTAGTATGTCTGAAATTGCCCTTTTGCCTGGAAGTACGAGCGATGCAATGAGTGTAAGACCATATTGGTTTTCTGGAGATTCAGTTTACCTTACGTAAGGAATATTCTTCCCGGTGACCTTCACACTGATGTATTTTCAGCTGTGGATATAGAATTATTGGCAGGGGTTCCATGAACTTGGAAAGTCGTTACAAGGGTTCCTCCATGTTAAAACATTCGGGAAAGGCTGCTCTACTATATATACTGTAGCAGCACTGACTGTGGTTTATAAGATCCTCTACCTGCAGGAGAGAACTTTAGAGGTCACCTAACACGCTGTCATTTTCTCCATTCCTGATGAAGAGGGATTGTTTTGCACCTGAAACATGTTGGAAGTCGTTTGCCCTACTTGTTGAAACCAATTTTTATACTAAAGACTTTGGATTTTTCTTGGTTCTTTGGCTCCTCTGTAAACATTGGAACAGTGTTTGATTATGTTTGGCTGTTCTGGGTCTCACTGGCTGCAGGCTCAACTACTTCTCCCTGCCTTCTACTGGATTCTAGAATGTAGTGGGTTGGAAGAGGCAGACCCTTGGCCTGAATATTTATGTGGTCTCAGCCAATCCCTGGGGGAGAATGACCAGTAGGTGGATGGGGGAGTGCATAAATAATCTGGGGCCTGGAGCAATAGGGTTCATGTCCAGGAAGAGAAGACCACAGCCTTCTGGGCAGTGTAGCTGAAGTCTGCAGGAGTGAACCAAGGTCCTAGCTCAGTGAGAGCTGGGGACGGGGGCTATTTTTTGGAAACAGCTGGAGCCATATCACAGGGATCCACTGAGGATCTGGCTTGGAGATTCACAGAAGAAGTGTCTGGCTGGTATTGGATGGAGGCATCTTAAGATTACAGTGTATAGGCCTGGATATAGGATCCTAGTGATTCTTCGCTGCTATAAACCTTTGAGCATCTGCTCCAGTGATGATGAATCAGGACCTTTCCTTTGCATGGAGTCCGGAGTTTGTTGTTCTCCTATTGTCTGCCAAGAGGGGAGTTATCCTGAAGAGTGTGTACAAGGCAAAGAGTGTCTACATTTTTGTGTGCCTGGCTGCTTGTACACCCATATGGGAAGAGAACTTGGGTCAAATCAGCAGTTCTCATCAGTGCTAGGGTTGCCACCTGTCCGGATTTCACCCGGACAGTCTGGGTTTTGAATCATGTGTCCGGGTGCCAGAAACAATGAATCAGACCGAGACAGAAGTACATGTAAATCACACTTGTCTAATAATAATAATAATAATAAAAGTAAATAGAACAAACATAGCCAAAGTTTGGTAACCGGAAAAGATAGTCAGACAACCTAGGAAGTCTGGAAGCCAGAGATCAGCGTAGTGGAACAGCAAGCAGGATCTGGAACCAGAAGGGACATCAGCCAAGCAAGTCTTTAACAGGCATGCAGGAGAGAGTCTCTGTGATGTCGACCAGGTGAAGGCAGAGAAGATCTGGGCTGGACGGCTTAAAGCAGAGGTCCGCCAATTTTTTTTTTAAAGTCAGCAGCTACAAATACTGACTGACTTTAAAAAAAATAAGGACACTTACCTGTCCAGGGTGCCCGCGATGTTAGCACCCGAAGCTGATCTATCCCTCGGCTGCTGCCGTCGCCATCTTCGGTAAGGGAGTCAGGATAGGAAGCCTTGCGGCTTCACAGCCTGGTTCCCTACTGCGCATGTACAACTCACGCTGCGCGATCCCACTGGTCCCTGCTGTCTTCTGGGACCTGTGTGTCTCCCAGAAGACAGTGGGGGGGGACGGAGGAGGCGCCGGATGTGGTGTGGATAGCCGTTGGTGGCTCAGCTATCTATGCCCGAAAGTGGGAGCAAAATACCTGTATTAGAAAGGTATCTGCTCCCCCATGAAAGGTGCCAAATGTGACATCGGAGGGGGGGGGATTCCGAAAAGCGGAAGTTCCATTTTTTAATAAAAATAAAAGTAAATAGAACAAACGTAGTCAAAACATAGCCAAAGTTTGGTAACCGGAAAAGATAGTCAGACAACCCAGAAAGACAGGAAGCCAGAGATCAGCGTAGTGGAACTGCAAGCAGGATCTGGAACCAGAAGGGACATCAGCCAAGCAAGTCTTTAACAGGCATGCAGGAGAGAGTCTCTGTGATGTCAACCAGGTGAAGGCAGAGAAGATCTGGGCTGGACGGCTTAAGTAAGTAGGGCTGACGAGCAGGATATCATCAACAGGTGAGTCACTGTGGAGATATAGGAAATTAACCGACAGACAAGGAAGGGCCAAGCTCAGCCCTGACACCGGATTTCAGGTGGACTGAAACCCGGACACATTCAGACCGGGCTGTGGCTCCCCAAGTAACCCAGTCACACACAAATCTGTTGCTGCCCGAGAGCTGTGGGCGGCTGTTGGGGGGAGGGCGGGTTCTGCATCACGCGATGATGTCAGCAACAGCAATTTGGCCACACCCACTGTTCGCTGCAGCTGCAGGAGAGAGTCTCTGTGATGTTGACCAGGCGAAGGCAGAGAAGATCTGAGCTGGATGGCTTAAGTAAGCAGGACTGATGAGCAGGATATCATCAACAGGTGAGTCACTGTGGAGAGATAGGAGCTGGCAATTAACCGACAGCTGAGCGGCCAGCTCAGAGAAGGAAGAACTAAGCCCAGCCCAGACACCAGATTTCAGGTGGACTGAAACCCGGACACATTATTCAGACCTGGCTGTGACTCCCCAAGTAACCCAGTCACACACAAATCTGTTGCTGCCCGAGAGCTGTGGTCGGCTGTTGGGGGCGCAGTTTCGGCATCACTGGGGGGGCAGGGCGATGATGTCAGCAACAGCAATTTGGCCACACCCACTGTTCGCTGCAGTTGCAGGAGAGAGTCTCTGTGATGTCAACCAGGAGAAGGCAGTGAAGATCTGAGCTGGATGGTCTGAGTAAGCAGGACTGACGAGCAGGAAAATCATCAGGTGAGTCACTGTGAAGAGATAAGAGCTGGCAATTAACCGACAGCTGAGCGGCAAGCTCAGAGAAGAAAGGACTGAGCCGAGCCCTGACACCGGGTTTCAGGCAGACTGAAACCCGGACACATTATTCAGACTGTGGCTGTGGCTCCCCAAGTAACCCAGATAGTCACACACAAATCTGTTGCTGCCCGAGAGCTGTGGGTGGCTGTCGGGGGGGGGGGCAGGTTCGGCATCACTGGGGGGGGGGGGGAGGGCGATGATGTCTGTAACAGCAATTTGGCCACACAGATTTGTGTGTCGGTTGATTGCCAGCTCCTATCTCTCCACAGTGACTTACCCGTTGATGATCTCCTGCTCATCAGTCCTGCTTACTAAAGCCGTCCAGCCAAGATCTTCTCTGCCTTCGCCTGGTCGACATCACAGAGACTCTCAAAGGTGTCCCAGGCCACTAAAGTTTTCGGGTTTGGCTTGAAGGAAAGGTGGAAACCCTAATCAAGGGTCTGCGCTACGTATGGCATCTCCAGAAATAGTTTTGTAAAAAATATCCTTCCGGCAAACTTTCACGGCGATCATTCAGAAAGGAGTGCAAGGCGATTTCCTATTAATACCGTCTCTCTATATAGACATACGTAGAGCGCCTTGTACAGCACCAGAGAATAAATAATGTAAATGAGAATCACAGACCATTTAAGCCTTGTTACTTCTTTGCCGGAGGGTATTTATTACCCATTTTAGTAATCTCGGTTTAAATAGGTTACGTGGAAGGAGACAGCGTTATCTGGGATATACAATCGCACATGATCAATCTCTTTTCACATAATGAAATGGACGTCCACCTACATATCAGACGTTTTCCAGCGCTCATCACGCCGGCACTGTGTATATCACATTCATGGTGATGGTATAATGGTTTCTAACAACATAACGTCAGACGGCTGGAACAATGTATCAGGCCGGGTTCCAACAGCTCCCCCCCCCCCCCACCGTATATACCAGCCTGTCTTCTACTTTCCTGTTAACCGCTTAAGGACCGCCGCACGATCATTTACGTAGACAGAATGGCACGGCTGGGCACCATGTGGTCATCGCGAGCTCCGTGACCGCGGGACCCGCGGACTCGATGTCAGCCGGTGTCCCGCGATCGGTTTACGGAGCTGAAGAACGGGGGAGATGTCAGTTTAAACACAACGGCCCAGATTCACAAGGCACTTACGCCGACGTATAACAAGTTACGCCGACGTAAGTGCAAATGTGCGCCGTCCTATCTGTGCGCCAGACCCAAGAACAGATATGCGCCTAAAACCAGGCTACACCCCGCCGACGTAGCTTGCTTGCGCCGGCGTAGGGTGGGCGCACATTTAGGCTGGGTGCATGGTGCCGCTCCCATTGATTAGCCATTCAAACCTGCGTGCGCCCGACGCAGTGCGCGTAAGTTGTACGTCCGGCGTAAAGTTATTCCCCATAAAGGAGGTGCAACCCAGCAGCAGACATGCACAGGTCTGCACCAGGGAACACAAGCCGGCGTATTTTACGTTGGAGGTGTTTCTGGCTGGGCGTAGGTTACGTTCACGCCGTACGCAGTGATCTGGCGTAGTTTAGGTAGTTGTTCCGACGTGGTTGTGAGCAGGCACAGGGGGATGCGTCCTCGTCTCGGCGCATGCGCAGTTCGTGATATGTATCTGTCTGGCGCCCAGGCCCCAGGTCATTGGCCAGCCAAATGGCCCGGGGCTGAAGTGGTTAAAAAATCTCTATTTTTACAGGCCAGAAAAAAAAAATGACACATACTTCCCGAGTGTATTGGATATCAAACTTGTGCCGTAGATCTATAGCCACGGCGTGCGATTTCATTTTCTTACATCATAATTGTAATGTCAATAAAAACAATAGTTATTACCGACAACCCAATATCCAATATCCATCTATCCAAGATTACTTGATAAATCATGTTGTGAGTGCTGCTTATTAGGGATGAGACAAACAATCCCCCTCCCCCCTCCAGTTCGATCCGCGAACAGTACGCATGTGCAAAAGAGAAACATTTGTTTCGTTTCGTTTCGCTTTAATTCGTTATTTAATTAGTTTCGTTAAGTTAGATTCGTTTTCGGAATTCGTTCGTTTTCGACCGAATTTCGAAAAACCCGGTCGAATTCGAAAATATTTAGACCGGATTCGATAATTTTTTAATCGGATTTCGAAAACAAATTCTATTCGAATCGAATTCGAAAACAATTCGATTCAAAAAAAAATTTGAATGAAAATTGAAAGAAAATTTGAATCAAAATCTAAAAAATATAAATCGATTTCTAAAAAAGAATACAATAAAATAGAATATAAAATAATAAAACAATAGAATGAAAATCAAAGAATAGTAAAGAACAGAATGGAACTTAATAGAATGTACCGTATTTATTGGGGTACATCGGCGTATATCGCGCACCCACGATTTTGCCCTGATTTTCAGGGCAAAAAAGTGCGCGGTATACGCCAATAAATACGGTAATCAAATACAATAGAATATGACCTGGCGGCTTCTTCTATCTATCTTCCATTTTCTGAAATTCGAAATTCATATAGAATGAACTCAAATTCGAATAGAAAAATATTAGAAGAGTAGAATAATAAAATATATATAAAAATATATTTTTTTCTGCTCTATTCTAATATTTTTCTATTCGAATTTGAGTTCATTCTATATGAATTTCGAATTTCAGAAAATGGAAGATAGATAGAAGAAGCCGCCAGGTCATATTCTATTGTATTTCATTACATTCTATTAAATTCCATTCTGTTATTTACTATTCTTTGATTTTCATTCTATTGTTTTATTATTTTATATTCTATTTTATTGTATTCTTTTTTTAGAAATCGATTTATATTTTTTAGATTTTGATTCAAATTTGCTTTCATTTTTCATTCGAATTTGTTTTCGAATAGAATTTGTTTTCGAATTCGATACGAATAGAAATTGTTTTTGATGTTCGATCGAATTTCGTCCGCGGGTTTTCGATTCGAAAACGTTCGTTCGGATTCGGTAAATTCGTTAATATTACAATTCGGGAATTCGTATGCACCTCGAATGTCCGAATAATGAAAAATTTGTCCGAATTTCGATTCGGAACGAAACGAAATGCACATGCCTAGCGAACAGGCAAAATGTTCTAACGAACACGCAAACCTCATCAACTCCTTCCATACTGCGCCTATTCTGACACTTCTCTCCTTCATGTAAAAATCATCATTTTTTTTGCTAGAAAATTACTCAGAACCCCCCAAACATTCTATATATAATTTTTTTTTAGCAGACACCCTAGGGAATAAAATGGCGGTCATTGCAACTTTTTATCTCACACGGTATTTGCGCAATCATTTTTCAAACGCCTTTTTTTTGGGGGGAAAAAAAAAGGTTTCATGAATTAAAAAATAACAAAACAGTAAAGTCAGCCCAATTTTTTTGTATAATGTGAAAGATGAAGTTACCCTGAGTAAATAGATACCCAACATGTCACGCTTTAAAATTGCGCACACTCACACTCACACGCACATGGAATGGCGCGAAACTTTGGTACTTAAAAATCTCCATAGGCGACGCTTTACATTTTTTTTACAGGTTACAAGTTTAGAGTCACAGAGGAGGTCTAGTGCTAGAATTATTGCTCTCGCTCTAATCCACGCGGCGATACCTCACATGTGTGGTTCGAACGGCGTTTACATATGTGGGCGGGACTTACGTGCACGTTCTGAGCGCGAGCTACTGGGGACAGGGGCATTTACATTTTTTTTTATATTTCTTTTTATTTTACTTAATTATTTTAATTTTTACACTTTAAAAAAAAAAATCATTGTATCACTTTTATTACTATTACAAGGAATGTAAACATCCCTTGTAATAGGAATAGTGTGTGACTTGTCCTCTTTATGGAGTCAATAAGACCTCACATCTCTCCTCCAGGCTGGAAACCATGAGATCTGGAAAAAAAATTCTCTCTGAGGGGGGGTCTATGCTGATGGACGGGGTCTGCACTGAAGGGGGTGGTCTATACTGATGGAGAGGGTCTGTACTTTATGGGGGTCAGTACTTAGTGGGGGGGTCTGTACTTAAGGGAAGCTAGTTGGCAGGGGGGGTGACACCAATTTTTTTCACACTGGGGGACACCAGCCCTAGTGACGCCACTGGCAGGATCAACAAACAAATCTCATGCTTTCAGCCGCAATTGCGGCTTTGTTTACTTCCGGGGTACCCGGGCGTGACGTCATAATGTCGCGCCCGGGCCTCCGACGATCATAGAGATGACCGGTGACCATCTGGTCCCCATAAATCTCTATGCTCTTCCTTCGTTCTCCGGGCCTCCGATGGCACGGGAGAGCCTGGAGAAGCACCGGATGGGGGTGGGTCCATACCAGGCCCTTATCCGAGCATGCAGCCTGGAGGTCAGGATGGGGGGGGGGACCGAGCTCCCCCAACCCCTCCTGAACCATACCATACCAGGCCAGATGCCCTCAACATGGGGAGGGTGCTTTGGGGTCCACCCCAAAGTCACCTAGGCCTCCCATCGAAGCGGAACTTTTTCTGTTTTTCACTGCGCCCCGAGCCCACCCAGTTATGTGATAATAGTAAATGAATATTCGCTATTGTCTTCCTGATTCTCCTCCTGGCCAATCAGGAAGCGAGTCCTGAGACCCGATTGACCAGGGAGTCTTAGGGCTCCCAGCCAATCGGGTCTCATGACCCACTTCCTGTTTGGCCGGATGGAGAAGCAATGGCCCCCGGAGCGAGAAGCTACAGCCCTACCCCCGATCCTCCTCATCTGCCTCCTAAGGTAAGGAGGACTCTGATTGCCGCCTTCCTGTCCATCTCCCGAGGAGGGGCGGATAGTCGCACCGCGCACCGGCGCCGAATAGAGCCGAGCAGACCCGAGCTTCTTTCGGGAAGTCGTGACGCACTGTATGCGCCGTCGTTTAGCATGTCAATCAATTGGCATGTCAATAGGAACGCCCACTCCCGCGGGATTCCCTACCCGGAAGCCGCGGTGAATTCTAAGGATAAACGCTATCTACGGCAAAAAAAAAAAAAAGGTCAGTGTAATTTTATTTGCAGAACTGGGCTGGATGTAGTGTTAGAATTTTTTTATAGGGTGAACCCCCGTTTTAAGGGAAGCTATCGTTGGCAGGGGGGGTGACACCAATTTTTTCCACACCGGGGGACACCAGCCCTAGTGACGCCACTGGCAGGATCAACAAGCAAATGTATCAGCTGCAATCAAACCGAACCCAGAAAGTTACATTGTTTCTGTGTGGAGTGAAGTGAGAGTCGCTCCTAATTTTCTAGCACTCGGAATCGTTCCGTCGTGACGTTTCTCTTTTTTTCCGGAAAGTCTCATTTATCAATCTGTCGGTGAAATATTTTGTGGCTGACATGACACGATGATCGCTCGCTCTTCTTCTCTTATTACTGTGACTGGTGACACGCCGGCCGCTTTCATCATTGACAGGAAACTGATGACCCTTTCGCTTGTCATTCCTGAGATTTTCTTCATAAGAGCAGAAAGTGAGCCGAAGAATCACCCGGGGGCAAAACAACGCGTTATTACCATCGCCCAACCGCTCCCCTTCCAGGGAGGAGGACTGCGCATGCGTGTGTGTTCACAGAGGAGGAACACATAGGATATATAACAAGAGAATCAGAGGAACGGGGGTCCCCTGGGGGGCGCACTACGAGGGCCACATCCTATATTCTACAAATAATCAAAAGATACATCAGATTTAAAAATTAAAAAATGTTATTCAAATGAATGAATACATTTTAATTATTTTGTAATCAGCATGATATGATCCAGTGTCCCCAGTCCCCATCAGAATCCCCCTTTACATCAGGGTCCACATTAGGGCCCCCCTCAGATAAGAGTCCCCATCAGACACCCCCTTACATCAGTGTCCCCCTCTTACATTAGGGTCCCCATCAGAGTCCGTCCCCCCCAAAAAATCACGTTCCACATCAGAATCCTACGCTCACATCATGTCCCCATCAGAGTCCCCGCCTCACATCAGGGTCCCTATCAGAGCCCCCCCCCTTACATCAGGGTCCCCATCAGAATCCCCCTTACATCAGGGCCCCCGTGGGGGGGGGAAAGGTGGAGTTTGCGTTGAATGCTAAAAATGTAATAAATGGGTCCAGATTCACAAAGCACTTACGCTGACGTATAACAAGTTACGCCGACGTAAGTGCAAATGTGCGCCGGCGTATCTTTGCGCCAGACCCACAAACTAAGATACGCCTAAAAACAGACTTCACCCCGCCGACGTAACTTTCCTACGCCGGCGTAGGGCGGGCGCACATTTAGGCTGGACGCATGGTGATGCTCCCATTGGTCAGCTATTCAAATATGCAAATGGGGGAAATACGGCGATTCACGAACCTGCGTGCGCCCCCGATGCAGGATACGCGAGGTGCGTGTAAGTTGTACGTCCGGCGTAAAGTTATTCCCCGTAAAGGAGGTGCAACCCAGCAACAGACATGCAAAGGTCTGCACCAGGGAACACAAGCCGGCGTATTTTACGTTGGACGTGTGTCTGGCTGGGCGTAGGTTACGTTCACGCCGTACGCAGTGATCCGGCGTAGTTTAGGCAGTTGTTCCGACGTGGTTGTGAGCAGGCGCTGAGGGGTGCGTCCACGTCACGGCACATGCGCGGTTCGTTATACGTATCTGTCTGGCGCTCGGCCCATCATTTGCATGGGGTCGCGCCTCATTTGCATGGCTCACGCCCACTTCCACCTACGCCGGCCTGCGCCTTCGAAACCCACGCCACACTGGCGCAGCGTTGGGAGCACTGGCTTGCTGAATTCCATGCTTGCCTCTCCGCGCTACGTTGGAGTAGCGTACATTGGTTATTCTACGGCGGCGTAATGTGCGCTGTGCTCTCTGTGAATCTGGGCCTTGTGTTTTCAGTTTTGCGGTTCTCGGATACAATGTATTTCCACTTTGATTATCTCTTCAAGTCCTAAATAAAAAAAATAATCCCGGCCTTAATATAGTCCTGGTTTCGCAATCCAAGGCAGATGGAATCCGTTCCGATCGCTTTCGCTTAGCTAACCCCTGCCCAGCTGTTGCTGAACTACGACCCCCCAGCATTGGTGTGACATTCAGCGCCCCCCGCGTGCGCGCACGCCACGCTGGGACTTTCTATTTCGGTTTCCCGGGCCAGAAAAGCCACATGTTGACTCCTTTCCTTGGAAGAGGGGCGCTAATCACGGAACGTTCTGCGGCATTAGTAATTTAATTGAGGTTTTCGGGTCACGGATGGCGAAGGCAGAGGGGAGAATTCTGCACATACTGTACCGGCCTGTGATAAGATTTATTACCGGCAAACATACAGTAGGACAGGTTCTACACCTCCTGGAGAGGATATAAAAAGTCTAAGCGTACATCTGTCAGTCAGGGCTTTAGATGTTTCAGAGCTGAGCAAGGGGGGGGGGGGGTGGGGGGGCAAGAACAGTTCCTTTGAACTGGTGCCATAAGGTGCACAATTAAATACCTATCTGCTTGTGACATAAATCAGCTTCTATCCGACTTGTCACATCAAACAAACCATTATAAGTCCCTTACACGCCCACATCATTAATCTTATTGTATGCCTGCTAACCCTGACAGCCCCAAACCTAAAGGCCCTCTCCTGTGAAAACAAACCCTGTGAGCCGGATTACAGGCGCCCCGGTGCTGCTGGCCTCCATGGCAATTGGAGAGGCACGAGGTTTCCAGCGCTGAGCGGGTTAAAACGGAAAGGTAAAAATACCTTTCAGCAGCAGGTGACGCAGGGTTAATTGATGGCGGAGCAACCATTGTGCACATAACACTCACTGAGAGGGTAATGGAAGTCCTTAACAATGTAACCTGTTCTACCATTCATAACCGCTGATTTATGGCTCAGAGTCTCTATTCAGTTATGAATGTCGACTGCCATTTAGCTGAATATATTACGGCTTGACAGGTTAGGCAGATTTACGAAGAAGCCTTGGGGCTAAGTGGCATTGTGATGTCAGGGCCGGTACGTCACGCCTTCCACGAGAATGGAGGCCGATGGGCACTTCTCCTTTTTCTCATAGAACATAAAAGCCGATCTCCAGGCAAACAATTATAGGAAATGTGTTGAAATCCATCGATCAGTCATAACATTGTGACCACTGACAGGTAAAGTGAATAACATTGTGACAAGGACACCTAAAAGTGGGTGGGATATATATCAGGCAGCAACAAGTGACGTTGATGTGTCGAAAACATAACAAATGGACAAGTGTAAGGATTGGAGGGACTTTGACAAGTGGTCAGTGGTCAGGACCGACCAAAAGAGGTCCAAGGAAGGAAAACTGGAGAACCGGTGGAAGGGTCATGGGCGGCCAAGGTGGTGATGAAGGTGGGGGGTGGCTCATTGATGAAGGTATGGAGAGGGAAGGCTCATTGATGGAGGTGGGAAGGGAAGGGTAATTGATGGAGGTAGGGAGGGAAGGGTAATTGGTGGGGGGGGGAAGGCTCATTGATGGAGTTGGGGGGAAGGCTCATTGATGGAGTTGGGGGGAAGGCTCATTGATGGAGGTGGGGAGGGAAGGCTCATTGATGGAGGTGGGGAGCGAAGGCTCATTGATGGAGTTGGGGGAAAGGCTCATTGATGGAGGTGGGAAGGGAAGGCTCATTGATGGAGGTGGAGAGGGAAGGCTCCTTGATGGAGGTGGGGAGGGAAGGCTCATTGATGGAGGTGGGGAGGGAAGGCTCATTGATGAAGGTGGGGAGGGAAGGCTCATTGATGGAGGTGGGGAGCGAAGGCTCATTGATGGAGTTGGGGGAAAGGCTCATTGATGGAGGTGGGAAGGGAAGGCTCATTGATGGAGGTGGAGAGGGAAGGCTCCTTGATGGAGGTGGGGAGGGAAGGCTCATTGATGGAGGTGGGGAGGGAAGGCTCATTGATGAAGGTGGAGAACGAAGGTCCATTGATGGAGGTGTAGGGGGAGTCTCATTGATGGAGGTGTAGGGGGAGGCTCATTGATAGTGGTGGTGAGGGAATTGGTTTATTGATGGAGGTGGTGAGGGAGGGCTCTTTGATGGAGGTGGGGGAGGGAAGGCTCGTTGATGGAGGTGGGGAGGGAAGGCTCGTTGATGGAGGTGGGGAGGGAAGGCTCATTGATGAAGGTGGGGAGGGACTGCTGATTTATGGCTCCGACTCTCTATTCAGTTATGAATGTTGACTGCCATTTAGCTGAATTTATTACGGCTTGACAGGTTAGGCAGATTTACGTAGAGGCCTTGGGCTAAGTGCATTGTGATGTCAGGGCAATGTCAGTGAATAACATTGTGACAAGGACACCTAAAAGTGGGTGGGATATATCGGGCAGCAACAAGTGAAGCTTAGGTGTTGAAAACATAACAAATGGACGAGTGTATGGATTTGAGGGACTTTGACAAGGGCCAAATTGTAAAGTTTAAGCCACAGGGTCAGGTAAACTCCAAAACTGCAGCTCTGGGATGTTCCCGTTCTGCAGTGGTCAGGACCGACAAAAAGTGGTCCAAAAAAGGAGAACTGGAGAACCAGCGGCAAGATCATGGGCGGCCAAGGCGGTGATGAAGGAGAGGGATGGCTCATTGATGGAGGTGGGGAGGGAAGGCTCATTAATTGAGGTGGGGAGCGAAGGCTCAATGATGGAGGTTTGGGGAAGGAAAGCTCATTGATGGAGGTGGGGAGGGAAGGCTCATTAAAGGAGTTGGGGAACGAAGGCCCATTGATGGAGGTGGGCAGAGAAGGCTCCTTAAAGGAGGTGTGGGGGGGGGGGGCTCATTGATGGCGGTGGGAAGGGAAGGCTCATTGATGGAGGTGGAGAGGGAAGGCTCATTGATGGAGGTGGGGAGGGAAGACTCGTTGATGGAGGTGAGGGGGAAGGCTCATTGATGGAGGTGAGATACAAAGGCTCATTGATGGAGGTGAGATACAAAGGCTCATTCATGGAGGTGGGGAGGAATGAAGGCCCATTGATGGAGGTGGGGAGGGAAGGCTCCTTGATGGAGGTATGGGGGGGCACATTGATGGCAGTGGGAAGGAAAGGGTCATTCATAGTGGTGGGGAGGGAAGGCTCATTGATTGAGGTGGGGAGGGAAGACTCATTGATGGAGGTGAGGGGGAAGGCTCATTGATGGAGGTGGGGGAGGGAAGGCTCATTAATGGAGGTGGGGAGAGAAGGCTCATTGATGGTGTTGGGGAGGGAAAAATCATTGATGGAGGTGGGGAGGGAAGGCTCATTGATGGAGGTGAGGAGGGAAGGCCCATTGATGGAGGTGGGGATGGAAGGCTCATTGATGGAGGTGGGGAGGGAAGGCTCATTGGTGAAGGTGGGGAGGGAAGGCCCATTGATGGAGGTGGGAAAGGAAGGCTCATTGATGGAGGTGGGTAGGGAAAGCTCATTGATGGGGGTGGGAGGGAAGGCTCATTGATGGAGGTGGGGAGGGAAGGCTCATTGATGGGGGTGGGAGGGAAGGCTCATTGATGGAGGTGGGGAGGGAAGGCTCATTGATGGGGGTGGGAGGGAAGGCTCATTGATGGGGGTGGGAGGGAAGGCCCATTGATGGAGGTGGGGGGAGGGGAGGCTCATTGAGAAAAGGCTCAACTGAAAAAAGGAAAAAAGAGAGGGCCAAATGCTAGTCCTAAGAGTTCTTTATTGTGAATTACATGTGAGAAACTGTGCTATATACAAATGAACTAAAAGATTTACATTGTAAAGGATAACAAGGCTTAAAGGATCTTTCCATTTTCAGCATTGAAATGTGTTTTAGCTCTGAGGAAGGAGAAAAGTGTGAAGAGCCCCGAAACGTTTTGGTTTTCCTTATACTGCTAATTATCCAATAAACAATATTTCTGGGCTCTTGTACCATTTATGTGGCACTTTTACTGCTTTCTGTACATCTGTATCTTCCTGAAGACCACCTCTCCAGTTTGGCGGAGCCATTGGTGTGCGCAGCCTATCGCATTAAGGCACAAACACACACATATTTAGATTTTGGATACAATGTAGCTCTTAGGCCCCGTACTCACGACCAAACATGTCTGCTGAAACTGGTCCGCAGACCAGTTTCAGCAGACATGTTTGGCCGTGTGTTGGCCCGAGCGGACCATTTTGGGACGGATCGGACAGGTTTCCAGCGGACAACTGTTTCCCGGACTTGTTTTAAAACAGTCCGCTGGAAACCTGTCCGCCCGGACATGTACGGTCGTCTGTACAGACCTACCGTACATGTCCTGCCGCCCGCATCCCTCGCATGCGTCGAATGACTTCGACGCATGCGTGGAAGCATTTTTAAGGCGGCCCGCCCACGTCGCCGCGTCATTGTCGCGGCGACACCGCGTCATCGACGCGGCGACACCGCGGACACGCCCCGCGTAATGTTTACGCGCGGGCTTCTGTTCGATGGTGTGTATAGCCATCGAACAGAAGTCCCCGGGCAGTCCCCGGCCAGACATGTCCGATGGAAACGGTCTGCAGACCGTTTTCATCGGACATGTCCTGCCGTGAGTACTCGGCCTCAGTGTTGTCTCTCTTTTTTTGGATACAATGTAACTCTTATGCCGCGTACACACGATCGGATTTCCGATGGAATAAAATCCGATGGAATTTTCCATCGGAATTCCGATGAAGCTGAATTCCATCAGTCTGGCCTACACACCATCAGACTAAATCCCGACCGTCCAAAACGCGGTGACGTAAAACACTACGACGAGGTGAGAAAAATGAAGGTCAATGCTTCCGAGCATGCATCGACTTGATTCTGAGCATGCGTGGGTTTTTGTCCGATGGAGTTCCACGCAGACGATCGGATTTTTCTATCGTTTTTTTTATCTATAGGAAATATTTAAAACATGTTCTATTTTTTTCCAAAAAAAAACGATGGGGCACACGCACGTCGTTGTGTTTTGCGTTACCGCCTTGGACACGATCGGATTTTTAACCGATGGTGTGTAGGCAAGACTGATGAAAGTCAGCTTCATCGGATATCCGATGAAAAAATCCATTGTTTCGTTTTCATCAGACGAACCGATCATGTGTACAGGGCATTAGCGTTGTCTCTCTTTTTTCGGACTTTATATACAATGTAGCTCTTAGTGTCGTCTCTTTTTTTTCGGGTTTTGTATACAATGTAGCTCTTAGGCCGCGTACACACGACCGGTTCATCCGATGAGAATGGTCTGACGGACCGTTTTCATCGGTCCACCACTGAAGTGGCCTGATGGTCTGATGTGCGTACACACCATCAGTTCAAAATCCGATCGGGTCAGAACGCGGTGACGTAAAACACAACGACGTGCGGAATAAAACGAAGTTAAATGCTTCCAAGCATGCGTCGACTTGATTCTGAGCATGCGCGGGTTTTGAACCGATGCTTTTCTGTACTAACCATCGGTTTGGACCGATCGGGCAGCGGTCCATCGATTCGGTTTTGAAGCATGTTTTAAAATTTTGGACCGAAGCAAAACAGACCGATGGGCTATACACACGGTCGGTTTGGACCGATGAAACGGAACCTTGGTCCATTCTCATCGGTTTTGTCTGACTGTGTGTACGGGGCCTTAGTGTTGCCTCTCTTTTTTCGGACTTTATACACAATGTATCTCTTAGCGTTGTCTCTCTTTTTTTGGACTTTATATACAATGTAGCTCTTAGTGTTGCCTCTCTTTTTTTGGACTTTATATACAATGTAGCTCTAAGGCCTCGTACACACGACCGAACATGTCTGCTGAAACTGGTCCGGATTCCCGGCCGAGCGGACTTTTTCCAGAGGACAAATGTTTCTTAGCATGCTAAGAAACATGTCCGCTGGAAGCCTGTCCGTCGGACGTGTTCGGTCGTCTGTACAGACTCACCGGACATGTCCGATCGGCCGCCATCCCTCGCATGCGTCGAAGTGATTCGACGCATGCGTGGAAGCATTGAACTTCCAGGGCCGCGGCGATGGTATGGCCACATCACCGCGTATTGTGTACAACCATCAGACAGAAATCTCCGGGCGGACATGTCCGCTGAAAACGGTCCGGCGGACCGTTTCCAGCGGACAGTCCGTCCGTGTGTACGAGGCCTTAGTGTTGCCTCTCTTTTTTCGGACTTTATATACAATGTTGCTCTTAGTGTTGCCTCTCTTTTTTCGGACTTTATATACACTGTTGCTCTTAGTGTTGCCTCTCTTTTTTCGGTCTTTATATACAATGTAGCTCTTAGTGTTGCCTCTTTTTTCGGGTTTTATATACACTGTTGCTCTTAGTGTTGCCTCTCTTTTTTCGGTCTTTATATACAATGTAGCTCTTAGTGTTGCCTCTCTTTTTTCGGACTTTATATACAATGTTGCTCTTAGTGTTGTCTCTTTTTTCGGACTTTATATACAATGTTGCTCTTAGTGTTGTCTCTCTTTTTTCGGACTTTATATACAATGTTGCTCTTAGTGTTGTCTCTCTTTTTTCGGACTTTATATACAATGTAGCTCTTAGCGTTGTCTCTCTTTTTTCGGGGTTTGTATACAATGTAGCTCTTAGCGTTGTCTCTCTTTTTTCGGGTTTTGTATACACTGTTGTTCTTAGTGTTGTCTCTCTTTTTTCGGACTTTATATACAATGTTGCTCTTAGTGTTGTCTCTCTTTTTTCGGACTTTATATACACTGTTGCTCTTAGTGTTGTCTCTCTTTTTTCGGACTTTATATACAATGTCGCTCTTAGTGTTGCCTCTTTTTTTTCGGACTTTGTATACAATGTAGCTCTTAGTGTTGCCTCTCTTTTTTCGGACTTTGTATACAATGTAGCTCTTAGTGTTGCCTCTCTTTTTTCGGGTTTTGTATACACTGTTGTTCTTAGTGTTGCCTCTCTTTTTTCGAGTTTTGTATACACTGTTGCTCTTAGTGTTGCCTCTTTTTTTTCGGACTTTATATACAATGTAGCTCTTTGTGTTGTCCCTCTTTTTTTCGGACTTTGTATACAATGTAGCTCTTAGTGTTGTCTCTCTTTTTTTCGGACCTTGTATACAATGTAGCTCTTAGTGTTGCCTCTCTTTTTTCGGACTTTATATACACTGTTGCTCTTAGTGTTGCCTCTCTTTTTTCGGACTTTATATACACTGTTGCTCTTAGTGTTGTCTCTTTTTTCAGGTTTTGTATACACTGTTGCTCTTAGTGTTGCCTCTCTTTTTTCGGTCTTTATATACAATGTAGCTCTTAGTGTTGCCTCTTTTTTCGGGTTTTATATACAATGTAGCTCTTAGTGTTGCCTCTCTTTTTTCGGACTTTATATACAATGTTGCTCTTAGTGTTGTCTCTTTTTTCGGACTTTATATACAATGTTGCTCTTAGTGTTGTCTCTCTTTTTTCGGACTTTATATACAATGTTGCTCTTAGTGTTGTCTCTCTTTTTTCGGACTTTATATACAATGTAGCTCTTAGCGTTGTCTCTCTTTTTTCGGGGTTTGTATACAATGTAGCTCTAGTGTTGTCTCTCTTTTTTCGGACTTTATATACAATGTAGCTCTTAGCGTTGTCTCTCTTTTTTCGGGTTTTGTATACACTGTTGTTCTTAGTGTTGTCTCTCTTTTTTCTGACTTTATATACAATGTTGTTCTTAGTGTTGTCTCTCTTTTTTCGGACTTTATATACAATGTTGCTCTTAGTGTTGTCTCTCTTTTTTCGGACTTTATATACAATGTTGCTCTTAGTGTTGTCTCTCTTTTTTCGGACTTTATATACAATGTTGCTCTTAGTGTTGTCTCTCTTTTTTCGGACTTTATATACAATGTAGCTCTTGGTGTTGTCTCTCTTTTTTCGGACTTTGTATACAATGTAGCTCTTAGTGTTGTCTCTCTTTTTTTCGGACCTTGTATACAATGTAGCTCTTAGTGTTGTCTCTCTTTTTCGGACTTTATATACAATGTTGCTCTTAGTGTTGTCTCTCTTTTTTTCGGACCTTGTATACAATGTAGCTCTTAGTGTTGTCTCTCTTTTTCGGACTTTATATACAATGTTGCTCTTAGTGTTGCCTCTCTTTTTCGGACTTTGTATACAATGTTGCTCTTAGTGTTGTCTCTCTTTTTTCGGACTTTATATACAATGTTGCTCTTAGTGTTGCCTCTCTTTTTTCGGACTTTGTATACAATGTTGCTCTTAGTGTTGCCTCTCTTTTTTCGAGTTTTGTATACAATGTATCTCTTAGTGTTGCCTCTGTTTTTTCGGACTTTATATACAATGTTGCTCTTAGTGTTGTCTCTCTTTTTTCGGACTTTATATACAATGTTGCTCTTAGTGTTGTCTCTCTTTTTTTCGGACCTTGTATACAATGTAGCTCTTAGTGTTGTCTCTCTTTTTCGGACTTTATATACACTGTTGCTCTTAGTGTTGCCTCTTTTTTCGGACTTAATATACAATGTAGCTCTTAGTGTTGTCTCTCTTTTTTCGGACTTTATATACAATGTTGCTCTTAGTGTTGTCTCTCTTTTTTCGGACTTTGTATACAATGTTGCTCTTAGTGTTGTCTCTCTTTTTTCGGACCTTGTATACAATGTAGCTCTTAGTGTTGCCTCTGTTTTTTCGGACTTTATATACAATGTAGCTCTTTGTGTTGTCTCTCTTTTTTAGGACTTTATATACAATGTTGCTCTTAGTGTTGTCTCTCTTTTTTTCGGACCTTGTATACAATGTAGCTCTTAGTGTTGTCTCTCTTTTTTCGGACTTTATATACAATGTTGCTCTTAGTGTTGTCCCTCTTTTTTCGGACTTTATATACAATGTTGCTCTTAGTGTTGTCTCTCTTTTTTCGGACCTTGTATACAATGTAGCTCTTAGTGTTGCCTCTGTTTTTTCGGACTTTATATACAATGTAGCTCTTTGTGTTGTCTCTCTTTTTTAGGACTTTATATACAATGTTGCTCTTAGTGTTGTCTCTCTTTTTTTCGGACCTTGTATACAATGTAGCTCTTAGTGTTGTCTCTCTTTTTTCGGACTTTATATACAATGTTGCTCTTAGTGTTGTCCCTCTTTTTTCGGACTTTATATACAATGTTGCTCTTAGTGTTGTCCCTCTTTTTTCGGACTTAATATACAATGTATCTCTTAGCGTTGTCCCTCTATGTAGACTTTGTATCGGTGTGCGTGTTCCTTTTAGTGCGTGTAAATGGCGGCGCGCGCGCCGGTGTCCTTTTATTGTCTTGGTGATGAACACACACGCACAGCAATGCAGAATATCCATCATCAGCACATTTAATGGGCAGCCTTTCCAAAGCCATAACTCACAACTTTAAAATAGAAAATGGTGAAATATGGGGCCGTATATATTCCAGGCTGACATATTTATGGGCCCGTCCCTTCTTATAAATACACTGATTGCTATTTCCAAAGCACCCTGTCAGGTAGGAGCTGAGCGAAAACAGCTGGTGTGGTTGAGAAATGATCGCGGCGCTGGACATGTTTTCTGAACCAGTTCCTAGCGGCAGTAAATTTACATTGTTTGAACTAACTGTTATTAAAACCAAATCCCATACCCTTAGCAACAGCAGCGGGTGGGGGCGGGGGTGGCGTGGCGTTTGGGGGGGGGCACACAAAACCGGCTCTGTGTAGGCCGCCATAGGCCTGGATGTGTGCAACACAAGACTTCTCAAGTCATTTTATTTATTTTAATTATCTCAGAGATGGGGGGTGGGGGGGGGGGGGGCACGGCGATATGATTGAATTACAACCTTTTTAAGTATTATAAATGCGCGGCGGACCAATCAACTCGTTTTTAAGATATATTTTGAATGCATATAAAAGTCTAATGCATTTGATTTATTAACTTTTTTTTTTTTTTTATTACATGGGGGGGGGGTATTTACTATAACTTACGCACAGCCCCATTCACGGACGACTTACGCAAACGACGTAAAACGTGAAAAATTTCCGACGTCCATACCTAACATTGGTACGCCTTATCTACGCCTCATAGAGCAGGAGTAACTTTACGCCCAAAAAAGCCTTACATAAACGACGTAAAAAAATGCGCCGGACGCACGTACGTTTGAGAATCGGCGTATCTAGCTCATTACCATATTCGACGCGTAAATCGTCGGAAGCGCCACCTAGCGGCCAGCGTAAATATGCAACTTAGATACGACGGCGTAAGAGACTTACGCCGGTCGGGTCTTAGTCAAATCAATGCGTAACTGATTCTAAGAATCAGGCGCATAGATACGATGCCGCACACTCAGAGTTTCGACGGCGTACCTGGAGATACGCCGGTGTAACTCCTTTGAGAATCTGGGCCTATAACTTGTGCGCAAACCAATCAATAAACGCTTATTGCGATTTTTTTTTTTAATGAAAAATAGGTAGAAGAATACGTATCGGCCTAAACTGAAGGAAAAAAATGTTTTTTTTATATATTTTTGGGGGATATTTATTATAGCAAAAAGTAAAAAATATTGAATTTTTTTCAAAATCGTCGCTCTATTTTTGTTTATAGCGCAAAAAAACAAAAACCGCAGAGGTGACCACCAAAATAAATCTCTATTTGTGGGGAAAAAAGGACGCCAATTTTGTTTGGGAGCCACGTCGCACGACCGCGCAATTGTCAGTTAAAGCGACGCAGTGCCGAATCGCAAATAGTACCGTATTTATCGGCGTATACCGCGCACTTTTTTGCCCTGAGAATCAGGGCAAAATAGTAGGTGCGCGGTATACGCCGATACCCGCTTTCCCGCGCCGAGTTTGAATACTGCGCCGACATATACCTAGCGCAGTACGCTCGTGTATTTGTCGGGGCAGTCTCGGCTCCTCTCGCGCTGACGTCCTGGACGTACAGGACGTCAGCGCGAGAGTAGCCGAGCATTACCGACAATACACGAGTGTACTGCGCTCTGTATATGTCGGCGCAGTATTCAAACTCGGCGCGGGAAACAAGCGGGGAGGACGCCGCAGAAGGACGCCGGACCCGACGAAGAGGACACCCGAAGCCGCAGACGGACGCCGGAACCCGACGAGGCCGCCGATGGACGCCGCGCAAGACACCAAAACTGTAAGTACAAAAAAACTTTTTTCCACAGGAATTCGGGGCAACTTTAGGGGCCAGATTCACAAAGAGATACTCCGGTGTATTATCTCCTGATATCTCCTGATCCCCCATCGTATCTCTGACTTACACTGGTCCTATCTATGCGCCTGGTTCATAGAATCAGATACGCATAGATAGGGCTAAGATCTGACAGTGTTACTCTGTGTTACACTGTCGGATCTTTTTTTAAATTTAAAAATGGCGCCGGGGGCGTTCCCGCTGATTTACGATAAATAATATGTAAATCAGCGAGATACGCAAATTCACGAACGTACGCGGACCCGTCGCATTGTTTTTACGTCGTTTCCGTAGCGGCTTTCCCGTCGTATACTTACCCTTTCTTTTATCAGGCGCAGCCAATGTTAAGTATAGCCGGCGTTCCCGCGTCGAATTTGAAATTTCCTACGTCGTTTGCGTACGCCGATTCACGAACACGCGCGTCGCAAGTCCCGCTCACGTCGCAACCACTGACGTCCTATTGACGTCAGTGGGAGCAATGCACGCCGGGAAATTCCCCGGACGACGCATGCGTATTTAAATCGGCGCGGGAACGCGCCTGATTTAAATATGACACTCCCCTAGCCGCGGAATTTGAATTCCGCCGGGGGATTTAGGATCCGCCGTCGCAAGTTTGGAGGTAAGTGGTTTGTGAATTAGCCACTTGCCTCCTAAACTTGCGGGAGCGGATCTTAATTCACGTAGATTGAGCGTATCTATAGATCCGCTGAGCTACGTGAATCTGGCCCTAGGGGTGCGCGCTATACGCGGGAGCGTGCTATACCCCGATAAATACGGTACTCTGGTCTTTGACCGGCAATATGGTCCGGGGGTTAAGTGGTTAATTGGTAGAATATTTGGGGGAGTCCCGTCGCTCTCTCTTTCTCTCTTTCGGAAGTTGTCACTTTCCCTTGTACTCCCGTCACCGGCAGGAGAAACTCCGAAACAAACAAGTTATCTGTCACCTCGGCCTCTCCCCTCCCTGGAAAAAGCACAGAGAGAAAATCCCTTGAGTTATTTTAATTACATGGATGAGTGGTGAGAAGTTTAGCGGCGGAGCGGAGCGCCAGCAGCACTTGATTGAAGTTTGTCTCACCCAGAACTATTTAAACCGCCACCATTGACCTTCAAAAGAGGAGACACTAATGCAGGTGTTATCCTTAATGCCACTCACTCAGGCCTGTCATTAGCACTTCACTCCCCTGACAGGTGTTTTGTACTCCCAACACAGGCGCTCGCTGTTTGCTCGCAATACGACTTTTCCTCGCCCCGGGCTTAACCCCCATCCCCCGCTGGTCTGATGCCAGGGTGGACTTAAGGAGGTTTCTTTAGGAGAGCGCCGGCAAATGATCGACTTTTTTAGATTTACCTTTAAAAAAATGTATTTATTTTTCTCACGTGGGTCACTTGGTTCCGTGGTGTCGGGACGCAAAACCAGAACAAAGGAGCGCACGGGCCGAAATGCAGGAAAATTATTCCCTCCGGTAACCTGTATGGGCGTGCATGTTCGCGTGGCAATGTACCGTATATACCCGAGTATAAGCCGAGGCACCTCATTTTACCACAAAAAAATGGGAAAACTTATTTAGGTAGATTCAGGTAGAGTTAGGCCGGCTTATCAGTAGATATCAGTAGATACGCCGACCTAACTCAGAATCTACGCCGACGTATGTTTAAGCGTATGCTCAAACAGAGATACGCTTAAACATATCTAAGATACGACGGCTTGCGCCGTCCTATCTTAGATTGCAATATTTTGGATGGCCGCTAGGTGGCGCTTCCATTGCGGTCGGCGTAGAATATGTAAATAAGGAGATACGCCGATTCACGAACGTACGCCCGGCCGACGCAGTACTTTTACGCCGTTTACGTAAGAGATAGGCCGCGTAAAGTTAGAGCTAGGCCCTATTGGAATAGTAATGTCAAGTATGGCCGTCGTTCCCGCGTCGAAATTCGATTTTTTTTATGTCGTTTGCGTAAGTCGTCCGTGAATCGGGATTTACGTCGTTTACGTCCACGTCGAAGTGAATAGGCCCGTGCGGCGTACTTAGTCGCAATGCACGCTGGGAAATGTAGGCGCCCGGCGCATGCGCAGTTCGCAAAAAACTTAAAAAACGTAAGGTCAAGCCCTCAAACACATTTGAATTAGGCGCCATTACGCCCGGTGATTTAGGCTACGCCGCCGTAACTTAGCAGGTAAGTACATTGTGAATCATGTACTTGACTCGCTAACTTACGGCGGCGTAGCTTAAATGCCTTAAGCTATGCCGCCGCAAAGTTAGGCATAGGTACCTGAATCTACCTAATTGACTCGAGTATAAGCCTAGGGTGTCCATCTGCATGCCTTACTGTGCCCATGCCTTACTGTGCCCATGCCTCACTGTGTCCATGCTTCACTGTGCCCATGCTTCACTGTGTCCATGCCTCACTGTGTCCATGCCTCACTGTGCCCATGCCTCACTGTGCCCATGCCTCACTGATTCCATGCTTCACTGTGTCCATGCTTCACTGTGCCCATGCTTCACTGTGCCCAGGCCTCACTATGCCCATGCCTCATTGTGCCCATGCCTCACTGTGTCCATGCTTCACTGTGCCCATGCCTTACTGTGCCCATGCCTCACTGTGTCCATGCCTCACTGTGCCCATGCCTTACTGTGCCCATGCCTCACTGTGCCCATGACTAGACTGACGTTTAACATGGGAGTCTATGGAAGGGGTGCCCGGCTTTGAAAAATCGGTGCTTCCCAGCTGTAGGTCACCCGGACAACAAACTTTGCCCACTTGTAGAGGAGAAATTGGGCTACATGTGTGCGAAGTTCCGGGTCCAGGGGACCTACGACTGGTTGGTATTGGGTCCCCAAAGTCACCGGAAAAATTACTATTTAACATGGGAGTCTATGGAAAGGGTGCTTGACTTTTGACCATGTCTGCTCTTCCAGTTGCAGTGTATGACCAATGGTCAGGGAGGGGGGGCCTCTCTGATGAACACAGGGAGCTTTTGTTAGAGAGTCTGTTAGAAAGACCCCCAGACATACTACAGACATGATACAGGAGATGGTCAGAGACTGCAGACATAGTACAGGAGACGGTCAGAGACTGCAGACATGATATAGGAGATGGTCAGAGACTGCAGACAGAGTACAGGAGATGGTCAGAGACTGCAGACATAGTACAGGAGATGGTCAGAGACTGCAAACATAGTACAGGAGATGGTCAGAGACTGCAGACATAGTACAGGAGACGGTCAGAGACTGCAGACATAGTACAGGAGATGGTCAGAGACTGCAGACATAGTACAGGAGATGGTCAAAGACTGCAGACATGATAGAGGAGATGGTCAGAGACTGCAGACATGATACAAGAGATGGTCAGAGACTGCAGACATAGTACAGGAGATGGTCAGAGACTGCAGACATAGTACAGGAGACGGTCAGAGACTGCAGACATAGTACAGGAGATGGTCAGAGACTGCAGACATAGTACAGGAGATGGTCAGAGACTGCAGACATGATAGAGGAGATGGTCAGAGACTGCGGACATGATACAAGAGATGGTCATAAACTGCAGACATAGTACAGGAGATGGTCAGAGACTGCAGACATAGTACAGGAGATGGTCAGAGACTGCAGACATAGTACAGGAGATGGTCAAAGACTGCAGACATGATAGAGGAGATGGTCAGAGACTGCAGACATGATACAAGAGATGGTCAGAGACTGCAGACATAGTACAGGAGATGGTCAGAGACTGCAGACATAGTACAGGAGACGGTCAGAGACTGCAGACATAGTACAGGAGATGGTCAGAGACTGCAGACATAGTACAGGAGACAGTCAGAGACTGCAGACAAGATAGAGGATATGGTCAGAGACTGCAGACATGATAGAGGAGATGATCAGAGACTGCAGACATGATACAAGAGATGGTCAGAAACTGCAGACATAGTACAGGAGATGGTCAGAGACTGCAGACATGATACAGGAGATGGTCAGAGACTGCAGACATAGTACGGGAGATGGTCAGAGACTGCAGACATGATACAGGAGATGATCAGAGACTGCAGACATAGTACAGGAGATGGTCAGAGACTGCAGACATAGTACAGGAGATGGTCAGAGACTGCAGACATAGTACAGGAGATGGTCAGAGACTGCAGACATAGCACAGGAGATGGTCAGAGACTGCAGACATAGTACAGGAGATGGTCAGAGACTGCAGACATAGTACAGGAGATGATCAGAGACTGCAGACAATAGTACAGGAGATGGTCCATTAGACCCCTTTCACACTGGAGTTTTTTTTCAGACGCTTTAGCGTTAAAAATAGCGCCTGAAAAAAGCCTCATCTGCAATCCCAGTGTGAGAGCCCGGGTGCTTTCACACTGGAGCGGTGCGTTTGCGGGGCTTCTTTGAGGCACTTTCATGTGTGTATACACCTCGGCGCCCCCTCCTCTGCAGGCGCCTGGGTGCAAAGCACCCTGCGCACCCTGCCTAGGATCGGCCCTGATGTAATGAGGGATTATCACGTTCCCCCCCCCCCCCCCGTGCACCTGGGGCCCCCGGGCAGTGCCCAGGGTTGCCCATGCATTAAGACAGCCCTGCTGGGTTAGGATTGCGGTTGTATCCAGAAGTAGAACGGCGCTCCTTATTTCTATTGATTATACAGCCGTGGCCATTTGCCATCATTGTTATGTAACCTCCATTGTCTGTCCCAGGAGAGGGGAACGTGATCTGCGCAGGGCGTCTGTATGGATCACACCGCCGGTATGTCGGTAACTATGGTGTGTCATTGTTTGTGTGTCTGGCACAAAGTTCAGCGTGCCAGCGCATGCCAGACCGGAGCATCCTCTTCTCACTCATCAATCTTCTCTCCTGTAAAGTAAATATATACTCTCTACATATTTATAGACTTACAAGTCACTCAATCTCGGGACAGAATTATTATATTTAATGGCGATCGAAATCCGAAGGACAAACATTTCACGTATTGCAGTCCTTCCGGGGTGGCTGCATTCGTTTTCTTTTTTTTCTTTCAGGATTGGTCGCCTTTATTTTCGCCTGGTGATCCCGCCATTAAAGTGGAAGGCAAGTCGAGACCTTAGTAAGCCTAAATCTACCTCCCCCCATTCTAGGCCTAATCGATCGACCCTGTAAAAGGTAAAATGCCTATACTTACCTAGTCTGAGGACTCTGCGGTCTGGTGGGGTCGCATGATTGGGTCCCATCGCTGGCTTCAGCGTAGGGGAGGAACAGCCGACAACGGTTGCCCCATAGGAAGCCTGGCTGACGTCATTGCGAGGGTCAATGCATGGAGGGTGAATGCATGGAGGGCCCTCATTCGGCTGCTAATAAATGAAGATAACATTACACAGCTCCTGAACCTCTGGCCCCCTTTACATTTCACAGCCCCCGCACCTCTGGGCTCTTTTACTTTACACAGCCCCCACACCTCTGGCCCCTTTACATTACACAGCCCCCACACCTCTGGCCCCTTTACATTACACAGCCCCCACACCTCTGGCCCCCTTTACATTACATAGGCCCTTGCACCCCTGGCCCCCTTTACATTACACAGCCCCCACACCTCTGGGCTCCTTTACTTTACACAGCCCCCACACCTCTGGCCCCTTTACATTACACAGCCCCCACACCTCTGGCCCCCTTTACATTACATAGGCCCTTGCACCTCTGGCCCCCTTTACATTACACAGCCCCCACACCTCTGGTCCCCTTTACATTACACAGCCCCCACACCTCTGCCCCCCTTTACATTACACAGCCCCCACACCTCTGGCCCCCTTTACATTACACAGCTCCTGCACCTCTGGCCCCCTTTACATTACACAGCTCCTGAACCTCTGGCCCCCTTTACATTACACAGCCCCCACACCTCTGGCCCCCTTTACATTACACAGCCCCCACACCTCTGGCAACCTTTACATTACACAGCTCCTGAACCTTTGGCCCCCTTTACATTACACAGCCACCACACCTCTGGCCCCCTTTACATTACACAGCCCCCACACCTCTGGCCCCCTTTACATTACACAGCTCCTGAACCTCTGGCCCCCTTTACATTACACAGCCCCCACACCTCTGGCCCCCTTTACATTACACAACCCCTGCACCTCTGGCCCCCTTTACATTACACAGCCCCCACACCTCTGGCCCCCTTTACATTACACAGCCACCACACCTCTGGCCCCCTTTACATTACACAGCCCCTGCACCTCTGGCCCCCTTTACTTTACACAGCCCCTGCACCTCTGGACCCTTTACTTTACACAGCCCCTTGCACCTCTGGCCCCCTTTACATTGCACAGCCCCCACACCTCTGGCCCACTTTAGTTTACATATCCCCTCACCTCTGGGTCCCTTTACATTACACAGCCCCCACACCTCTGCAGCCCAAGGGCCACAGTTTGGACACCATTGCTCCAAGGTAAGAAGGTTGAGAAAGGCCGCCCTATGGACTAAGCAACCAATTCAAACCAACAGCGATGGTAAAAAAAAAAAAAATCCCCCCGTAGACCAGATTGGAATATAACGTGACCCCCGCCCTCCCCCCTCCCATGTAACGGGCCCACAACTGCGTCCCAACGAGAAGTTTACAAAGTCCAGGGAGTCGTGTGATATAAATGAGATATATGGGCCGGAGGAGACGTGTTATTGCTGCGCGGGATTAATGTCCGCGGGCCGCGGTTTCTACGTGTTCTGTGCATTGCGCCGATAAAACATTTATCTGAACTCCGCAATGTATACATCCAACGTATACATACAGTGAGGACGTCCCGAAATGTTTACGTCTTCTATAAACATGTCATCGGCCCCTCATCTGCTCTCCCGAAAAAAAGCTGAACGCGGGCCAATGAGAGCAGAAGACAGCGGGGCCCTCAGCTCGGTACGCATCACGCTGACAGCTGGGAACGTGCCAAGTCTTATCAGGAAACAGATCCAAACACAAGGGGAATGTCCCGTATGTGGGGGAGGGGGTGTGAGTGTGATCTGTGCAAGTGGTGCGTCCAGCGCTTTGACGTTTTATTATTTATTGGATGAGTGATGAAGGGAATGTTTGTGTTTGTGGTGGGACTTCCATTGTAGAACTTATCACAAGCTAAAGAGGACCTGTCATCTCAGGATTTCATTATTTATAAGAATGTGGGTGACCCTCTCGCTAGGACAAGGCATGTTCCCCATGTGTCTTAAAGTCTAACTCCACCTTTAACCATTCCGCCGCCAGAGCCATTCGTGGATTTTTTGCATAATAATAATAATAATAATAAAAAAAAAAAAACAGTTCTCCATATGTCCTGTCTTGTGGCTCTGTCATTCTGAAGAAGCCAACCATTGGTGAAACACGTTGACCTTTTGACCGGAGATCTACAATACTGTATTCATAATTACTGCTATTACCACGGATATGTTTGATTATTTGTGATGCATATCTAGATTTTTCCATTTCTCCTACTGGGTCCTGAAGAAGCCAACAATTGGTGAAACGCGTTGATATTTTGACCGGACATCTACAATACTGTATTAAATACTGTATCACAGCACAGTGATTCTACACAAGAGGCGGGATTTATGATTTCTCCAATCGCAAGCAGGGGGCGGGGATTGTGCTCCTCCAGGCATTCCCGGCCAGGACAGTAAAGCGGTGATGTGTCGGCTTTTTTAGGGGGCATCAGTTTGGCGTCGGGGGGTGGCTGCATCAGTTTCATTCCGGGACACTGTATTGTCCCGGAATGAAGGTTCCCGGGACAGACCTGCAAAATGTGGGACTGTCTCGGGCAATCCGGGGACACGTGGTCACCCTACTCACAACCCACCACCTAGAGAAGGATGTTGGCTATCTTTGGCCCTGGAGGTCCTCATTGGACTGGACAAGGCCGATTGACCCAAATTTGATGGCCGCACGAAAAAGGAGTCATTGCTGCAGCTCAGAAATGGTGCAAAATTTTTACAAAAATTCTTAGAAAAGATTTTCAAAAAATTCTTTCGGGATTTGTCCCATGCATTAGTCTGTCCTTGAAAGTCACGGATACAAAGGGTAAGTTGTTTGTTCTCCTGGGGGGGTGACTGCGTCAGTTTCATTCCGGGACACTGTATTGTCCCGGAATGAAGGTGCCCGGGACAGACCGGGCAATCCGGGGACACGTGGTCACCCTACTCACAACCCACCCCATAGAGATGGACGTTGGCGATCTTTGGCCCTGGAGGTCCTCGTTAGGCTGGACAAGGCCGGAGACTTCGCCACACCCGATTCACCCAAATTTGATGGCCGTTGCTGGTCGTTGCTGTGCTCAGAAATGGTGCGAAATTTTTACGAAAATTCTTAGAAAACATTTTCAATTTTTTTTTTTCGGGATTTGACCCATGCATTCGTCTTTCCTTGAGGGTCCCGGATACAAAAGGTAAGTTGTTTGTTCTCCCGGGCAATCCGGGGACACGTGGTCACCCTACTCACAACCCGCCACCTAGAGAAGGATGTCGGCTATCTTTGGCCCTGGAGGTCCTCATTGGACTGGACAAGGCCGGAGATTTCTTTCGGGATTTGACCCATGCATTAGTCTGTCCTTGAGGGTCCCGGATACGAAGGGTACGTTGTTTGTTCTCCCGGATACTGGACAAGGCCGGAGACTTCGCCACACCCGATTCACCCAAATTTGATGGCCGCACGAAAAAGGGGTCGTTGCTGCAGCCCGGCAATGGTGCGAAATTTGAAGGAAAATTCTTAGAAAACATTTTCGAAGACCCATGTCTGTCCTTGAGGGTCCCGGATACAAAAGGTAAGTTGTTTGTTCTCCCGGGCAATCCGGGACACGTGGTCACCCTACTCACAACCCACCACCTAGAGAAGGATGTCGGCTATCTTTGGCCCTGGAGGTCCTCATTGGACTGGACAAGGCCGGAGACTTCTTTCGGGATTTGACCCATGCATTAGTCTGTCCTTGAGGGTCCCGGATACGAAGGGTAAGTTGTTTGTTCTCCTGGGCAATCCGGGGACACGTGGTCACCCTACTCACAACCCACCACCTAGAGAAGGATGTCGGCTATCTTTGGCCCTGGAGGTCCTCATTGGACTGGACAAGGCCGGAGACTTCTTTCGGGATTTGACCCATGCATTAGTCTGTCCTTGAGGGTCCCGGATACGAAGGGTAAGTTGTTTGTTCTCCCGGATACTGGACAAGGCCGGAGACTTCGCCACACCCGATTCACCCAAATTTGATGGCCGCGCGAAAAAGGGGTCGTGGCTGCAGCCCGGCAATGGTGCGAAATTTGAAGGAAAATTCTTAGAAAACATTTTCGAAGACCCATGTCTGTCCTTGAGGGTCCCGGGTACGAAGGGTAAGTTGTTTGTTCTACCGTTGGACCCCCCCGCCCCAGTGTCTTATTGGTCTCTCCGGGTTCCTCACCTATGAAAGGTGCGGCGCCCCCCACAGCCCAGAGCTGGCAGTCCCGGGTCTCTGGCACACGGGGGCGGGGGGGGGGGGATCTTTATGGCTTTGGAGAATTGCGGCCCCTCCTGACTTCAAAGGCCGGAGAAGGAGGAGAAGGAGGAGAAGGAGGAGAAGAGGCTCTTCCCTTTGATAAATGACAGAATTGTTTTGCTGATTTATGACACGGACATTTAATCAGCAGGAACAGGCGCTTTTCTCTGCAATTCTCTCACTTTTATCCCCCTCAGGCCGTTTAACAGCACAGAGTGAGTGGTGACATCTGTTTAACTTAGTGAGACATCTAACTTATTAAACTGTCAAGTCAGTGTTTTGAGGTTTAGCCAACCTGTCATAGAAGAAGCCAGAGGGCCCGAGCGGGGGAGGGAAGGAGGGAGGGAGCGCCTTTTTTTTTTTTAGGGACTTAACCCCTTCCCTGCCGCAGCTCTGGCACAGCTAGTAAGAGTACAGAGAGCTTTCCTCTCCGGCAGGTGATCCCCCCCTCCCCCCATCAGGTCTCTTCCTAGGTGGGATTTTTAAAAGTGAACACCGAGCATAAAAAAAAAAAATCCCTAAAGTGATTGTAAACGATCGATCGCCTTGTAAAAACAACACATTCAGTTTAACCCCTCAATACCGAGCACTCCCCCCCTCCCCCAATACCGGGAACTTTCACCCCCAATACTAAGCACCCCTCTTCCCCCAATACCGAGCACTTTCACCCCCCCAATACCAGTCACTTTTACACCCAATACTGGGCACTTTCACCCCCAATACTGGGCACTTTCACCCCCAATACCGGGCACTTTCACCCCCCAATACCGGGCACTCCCCCCCCTCTCCCAATACCGGGCACTTTCATCCACAATACTGGGCACTCCCCCCCAATACCGGGCACTTTCACCCCCAATACTGGGCACTCCCCCCAATAACCGGCACTCCCCCCTCTCCCAATACCAGGCACTCCCTGCTCTCCCAATACTGTGCACTTTCATCCACAATACCAGGCACTCCCCCCCCCCCAATACCGGGCACCCCCCATTACCGTGAACTTTCACCCCCAATACCAGGCATTCCCCCCACCCCCAATACCAGACATTTTTAATCCAAATACCAGGCACTCTCTCCCTCTCCCAATACCAGGCACTTTCGGCCCCAATATCAGGCACTCCCCCCTCTCCCAATACCGGGCACTTTCACCCACAATACCGGGCACTCCCCGCCCCCTCCCCCATTAGAGTACCCATCAACAGTCCCCTTTTAGCGGAGCCCCCCTTACATCAGAGTCCCTTTTAGAGTTGACCCCTAATCAGTGTCCCCATCAGAGTTCCCCCTTACATTAGTGTACCCATTAAGGTATCCTCTTAAATCAGAGCCCCCCCTCTTAACATCAGAGCCCCCCTTTATCAGAGTTCCTTCTTACATCATAGTCCCCACCAGAGTGCCCCCTTACATCAGAGTCCCCCCTTATAGCAGAGTCCCCTCTTACAGCTTGGCCTTACATAAGAATCCCCTCTTATATGAAAGCCCCCCCTTACATCAGTGTCCCCATTAAAGTCTCCTCTTACATCAGAGTCCCCCCTTATATCAGAGACTCCCTTATATCAGAGACTCCCTTATATCAGAGACCCCCTTATATCAGAGACCCCTCTTACATAAAGGGGCCGAATATAATCTTGCAGAGGGCCAGATATCGGCACCTGCGGAGGGTTGGCTCTTTGATAACTTTGCTTTTGAGTTTTTTTTTGGTCTCTCAGCAAAGAAAGGAGAAGATTTGGTGGAAGACCACGACGGGATAATTCTCAGCAGAGATCACAGGGAGTCTGTAGGGTGTGATTGGCTGTAATGCCGGGTAATCAGTGAGATGTGACAAGAGATAGCATAGAAAATGTGCAGCCCCCCCACCCCACCCCCGCTACCTCTCTAGGCTCTTCACCATTAATGATCCCGCCACACCATCTTTAGAAAAATATGTACAGAAAAGCCCCTCATCCATCATCTTTATGGGTTTTATTTATGGGTCAGACGAGATCATTGCGATTATATGTGTAGCGCTACCCCCACAGGAGCCGCTGGGTACTGGTTACCCCCCCTATTCCTACACAGCCAGGCAACACCCATTTCCAACCTGCATCCAGACTTGCAAAATCCATTTTATTGGAGGAAACAGCTTGGGTGGGGTATAGGGATTATGGGAGGTCCAACTTGACTTGAAGAACAACAGATGAGGACAAACTTCCTTCTCTATATACAAAGATTAAGATCCTGGACTGTGTTCCCTTCCGGGAATCATCTCTATGGATCAATGACAGGATCCGATACGGTCCAGGAGCTCTCAGTCCCCTTTAAAGAATTAGCTTAAAGTTGCAAAATGTATGTTGCGGTACCTCTCTTCCCGAGCTCCAAAGTACACCGTCCTTAGTGGCCAGTAACCCAATCCCCTCCAGTAACGAGACCAAGCTCCATTATGAGGGTAAAACACGAACTGTTTACTGGGGGCTACCCGCCCGTATTTATGCAGGTCTCCCACCTGGTGGACACTCCCCTAGGGGACCAGATGGGAGACTGAAATAACAGAACAACATTTCAAACATACATCCCCACCATTTCCCAGCATGCATCACAGTTTCTAACTTTATAACTGCCAAACATTTTATATATTTATGCAGGTCTCCCGCCTGGTGGACACTCCCCTAGGGGACCAGATGGGAGACTGAAATAACAGAACGACATGGGGACTGAGGGCATATTATTGGGGAATAGCAAGCAGACAAACACAATATGTCCAGTATACGGATGGGTCCGTCACATGGCCCCCTCCTTGTGGAACACTCCGGCAGACCCGGCTTGACCCTTTGGCGGGTCAACTTGGGGATGACCGGACGGAGAAGGCGTAGAGACGTCTGTTTGCCGAGATAATCCATCCGCATTCCCATTCTGCTTACCGGGTCGGTAGCTGATGGTGAAATTGTAAGGCTGTAGTGCCAGACTCCACCTCAGCAGTCTGCCATTGTCTCCTGAGACCCGGTTAAGCCAAACTAGGGGGTTGTGGTCCGTAATGAGGGAAAATTCTTGTCCGTATAAATAAGGACTCAATTTCTTTAGTGCCCAGACCAGGGCTAAACACTCCTTCTCCACTGCCGCATAACTCACTTCCCTGGGTAGTAGTTTTCTGCTGAGATACGCGACAGGGTGCTCCCCTCCATCTTCCCCGACCTGGCTTAGCACAGCCCCCAGTCCATACATGGAAGCATCGGTATGGACGAGAAAACGTTTGTTAGGCACTGGGGCAGCCAGGACAGGGGCATTCACTAGAGCTTGCTTCAGGGCCCGAAACGCGGCTTCACAAGCTGGCGACCACAGGACCTGCTTAGGTAAGTTTTTCTTAGTCAGGTCCGTCAAGGGCTTGGCCACCGTACTGTAGTCGGGGACAAAACGTTGGTAATACCCTGCCGTCCCCAGGAAGGCTAGCACTTGGGTCTTGGTGATAGGTGTGGGCCAGTTAGCTACCGCCTCGACCTTAGCTGGCTCTGGTCGCTGGGTCCCACATCCTACCCTGTGACCCAAGTACTGCACTTCTGCCATGCCTAAATGGCACTTATCTGGCTTCAAGGTCAGGCCGGCGGCCCGAATCTTGTCCAGCACCACCCCCACGTGGACTAAATGGTCTTCCCAAGTCTCGCTGTAGACCGCAATGTCATCCAGGTACGCACACACGAAGTCCTGGAAGCCATCGAGGAGTCTATCCACCATACGCTGAAAGGTAGCCGGAGCATTCTTCATTCCAAATGGCATAACCTTAAACTGGTATAGGCCAAATGGGGTGACGAAGGCCGACTTAGGGATAGCATCCTCGGCCAGGGGGATCTGCCAATAACCCTTGCACAGGTCAATGGTGGTCAGGTAGCGCCCCCTGGCAATGCGGTCTAATAATTCGTCTACCCGGGGCATCGGGTACGCGTCAGTGGTGGTCCGTTCGTTGAGCCGCCTGTAATCTACGCAGAACCGGGTGGTCCCATCTTTCTTAGGCACCAGAACTACAGGAGAGGCCCAAGGGCTGTCTGACGGCTCGATAACCCCCAGCCGAGTCATCTCCTGTATCTCCGTCCGCATTTCCTCTCGGACTGCTTCAGGGATACGGTATGGGGGTTGTCGTAGGGGGTTCTGTCCGGGCGTCTCAACTTTGTGCATAGCTAGTGTGGTGTACCCGGGTTCTTGGGAGAACGTCGCCTGCTTCTCCCACAGAAGCTGTCTTGCCTGTACCTTCTTTGCTGGGTTTAACCGGTCTCCTAGCTGCACAAGGCTTGTAAGGTCCGTCTGGGGATTCCTCTCTAACAAGTCAGGTAAAGGTAAGTTCTCGGGGTCATCCGTAGCTGGGGCACAGACTGCCGCAACATCTTCTGGTCGCTCCTGATACTCCTTTAACATGTTCACATGAAAGGATCGCTGGATCCCTTCATCTGAACAGCTGGCTATAAGGTAGGTAGTATCACATATCTGCGCTAATACTTTATACGGGCCCTGCCAAGATGCTTGCATCTTGTTTGCCTTCACAGGTTTGAGCACTAGAACCTTCTGCCCAACCTGGAAGACCCGCTGTCGGGCGCCCCGATCGTACCACCGCTTCTGTCTCCCCTGGGCCGCCTGGAGATTTTCCCTTACCATCAGGGATAGTTTCTCCATGCGGTCCAGGAGTTCCAGGACATATGGTACTATGGGGGTCCCTTCTTGCTCCGTCTCCCCCTCCCAGTGTCCTCTAATGAGATCTAGGGGTCCTCGGACCCTTCTCCCATAGAGTAACTCAAAGGGGGAGAACCCAGTAGATTCCTGGGGCACCTCTCTGTATGCAAATAGCAGATGAGGCAGGAATCGCTCCCAGTCTCTGCAAGTGTCAGTAAAGGTCCTCAGCATCTGTTTGAGGGTACCATTAAATCGCTCGCAGAGGCCGTTGGTCTGGGGGTGATACGGTGAGCTAAGCAGCGGTTTAATGCCGCACACCTTCCACAGTTGCTGGGTGAGCACAGCGGTAAACTGAGTTCCCTGATCAGAGAGAATCTCCTGAGGGAACCCGACCCTAGTGAATATCTTAACCAGGGCATCAGCTACTGTCTCTGCCTCGATATTAGACAGCGCTACTGCCTCTGGGTAACGTGTGGCATAGTCCACCACAGTAAGAATGTACTTCTTACCGGAGGGGCTAGCCCTGGCCAGTGGACCTACCAGGTCAACGGCTATGCGGGAAAAGGGCTCCCCAATTATAGGCATCGACTGAAGCCTAGCTTTTGGGTGATCTCCCCGCTTTCCTACCCGTTGACAGGTGTCGCACGTGCTACAATACATCCGCACGTCTCGGTTCAAATTGGGCCAGAAAAAGTTTTGAGTGATCCTATGAGCTGTGCGGTGGGAGCCTAGATGGCCCGCTAACGGCACATCGTGCCCAATCCCTAAAATCTCCTGCCGGTACTTGGCAGGTACCACTAGCTGTCGCTTGTGCGGAGGGGTGCTCGGTTTTTGGGACGGTCTCGGGATCCTGTACAGCCTATCCCCCCCCCCACTCGTAGTGCTCCCCATCTACTCCTTCCTCCCCTGAGTCGGCCCTGGCCCTGTACTTCGCTAACGTCGGGTCTTCCCTAGTCTCCCTTCCGTACATCTCTGGGGTATCCCAGCCTAAAGGGGCCGGATCTAACATACACGTCGGGGTAGAGGGTCTTACCTGGGTCGCAGCAGCAGGTGGGCCGGCTTCGGTGGCACGGGTCTGGGCCCGGGTCGTGACAGCGTCTACTGCAGCGGGGCCCATGGGAGTATAGGCTGAAAGGAGGGGGGCCAAGTCATTGCCAAGGAGGACATCGGCGGGTAAGTCTTTCATAACCCCCACGTTCACTTGTCTAGCGCCCACTCCCCAATCCAAATGTACCCGGGCAACGGGTAGTCGGAACACGGCACCTCCTGCTACTCGTACTGCGACCGTGTCCCCGGTATGTTGGTTCTCGGATACTAGGTGCTTCTGGAGTAAAGTCATGGTCGCACCGGTATCCCGTAGGCCACTGACCTCCTTCCCGTTGACCTTGACACACTGTCTGTGGTGCTGCCTGTTATCTCGGTGGGCCGCCTGAACGGGGTCGGCCTCATGCAGAATACCCCAGCATTCCTCTTCCTCCACACAGTGAGTTGCGGGGAGAGGTGGTCGTGGATTGGCCCCTGGGGGTCTCTTCCAGGACTGACTTTGGTTGGCATTGTTCATCGGGCACTCCGGTCGCTTGTGTCCCAGCTGATTGCATAGGTAACACCGACTGGGTTGGGAGTATTCCCGAGAGTTAAACCGGGGTGAGCGGGGATACTGGGTCGACGGAGGGGGTGCTGAGGGCCGATTCATAGGGGGTTGGTAAATAGTAGCTGCTGGCTTGTATTCCACCCTGGCGGGAGCCTTGGTGGCTGAATTGTCCAATTTTCTGGCATCCGTATACTCATCCGCCAGGCGAGCTGCTTCATGGAGAGTGGAGGGTTTACGGTCCCTTACCCACTCTCTGACCCCTGTTGGTAATTTGTCGAAGCAATGTTCCAACAGAAACATCTGTAGCACCTCCTCTCCGGACACCGCCTGGCACCCCGCCATCCAGTGTGCGGCGGTGCGGTGCACCTTACATGCCCATTCAACGTAGGAGTCCCCAGTCGTTTTTACAGTGTCCCGGAACCTCCTTCGGTATGCCTCGGGTGTAATGGCATACCGGGAGAGTAGAGCTTCCCTGACGGCCACATAATCCCCGATCTCCTCGTCAGGGATGGCCCGAAAAGCCTCACTGGCCCGGCCGGATAACTTGCCGGACAATATAGGGATCCAGTCCTCCTGGGGTACCTTGTGCAGGGCACATTGCCGCTCAAAATCGGCAAGGTACCCATCGATCTCTCCTTCTGTCTCACTGAAGGCTTTAAATGCTGCAAATGGCACCTTCTTTCTTTCCCCCGTGTCTGCTGTGACTGGGGCTGCTGCAGTGCCGCTTTGGCGTAGCAGGTTGGCCTCCACAGCGGCTTGGACTTGGGCGATAATTTCCGCAGATGGGTTGGGACCATAATGGGCCAGCCTAATTCTTACCGCCCGGTCAAATCTCTCTTCTTCGGGGGTTCTGTCGTCTGGGCTGGGTCCATTGGTTCCCTCTGCTGCTGGTACTCCATCCATTTCCAGCAATAATGTGATAATGTCCCCCTTTTTGAGGTTACTGGCCTGTCCGCCTCTTTGCTCTAATAAATCCTTTAAGGTAGCTCTTCTCAGGTTTTGGTATTGCAATTCCATTTGGTCCTGGTTGTAGTGGTTTCTTTGGGCGCTGAGGTTCATCCCGTCGCTTGCCACCAGTTGTTGCTGTACCTCTCTTCCCGAGCTCCAAAGTGCACCGTCCTTAGTGGCCAGTAACCCAATCCCCTCCAGTAACGAGACCAAGCTCCATTATGAGGGTAAAACACGAACTGTTTACTGGGGGCTACCCGCCCGTATTTATGCAGGTCTCCCACCTGGTGGACACTCCCCTAGGGGACCAGATGGGAGACTGAAATAACAGAACAACATTTCAAACATACATCCCCACCATTTCCCAGCATGCATCACAGTTTCTAACTTTATAACTGCCAAACATTTTATATATTTATGCAGGTCTCCCGCCTGGTGGACACTCCCCTAGGGGACCAGATGGGAGACTGAAATAACAGAACGACATGGGGACTGAGGGCATATTATTGGGGAATAGCAAGCAGACAAACACAATATGTCCAGTATACGGATGGGTCCGTCACAATGTATGTTGAAGTATCTTGCTTCCTCTGTAGAACTTCAACCAGTTCTGACGCTTGCAGATATTACCAGCCCACTTGGCTGCTTGACAGTGGCGGCTTTTTTTTTTGGGGGGGGGGGGAAACAACCTAAGCACTTTGCCCAACTTGTTCATTCCCCGACTTAGTTGGGGTAGGCGGTACACTTTGTGGGGGGTGGGTCATTGACCTCTGGGAACCTACCTTCTCACCTTTGACCTCTGGGGGAGGTCCCTATTCCAATTTCTGAGTCCTAGCCCTATTCTTCAAGGGGAAACCCTAACCCTTATTCTAACCCTAACCCTGACCCTAACCCTTATTCTAATCCTAACTCTAACCCTAACCCTTATTCTAACCCTGACCCTAACCCTTATTCTAATCCTAACTCTAACCCTAACTCTAACCCTAACCCTTATTCTAACCCTAACCCTAATGCTAACCCTAACCCTGACCCTAAACCTTATTCTAATCCTAACTCTAACCCTAACCCTGACCCTAACCCTTATTCTAACCCTAACTCTAACCCTGACCCTAAACCTTATTCTAACCCTAACTCTAACCTTGACCCTAACCCTTATTCTAATCCACCCCTAACCCTTATTCTAACCCTAACTCAAACCCTAACCCTGACACTAACCCTTATTCTAACCCTAACGCTTATTCTAACCCTAACTCTAACCCCAACCCTATCCCTTATTCTAACTCTAACCCTTATTCTAACCCTAACCCTGACCCTAACCCTAACCCTAACCCTTATTCTAATCCTAACCCTTATTCTAATCCTAACTCTAACCCTAACCCTGACCCTAACCCTTATTCTAACCCTAACCCTGACCCTAGACCTTATTCTAACCCTAACTCTATCCCTGACCCTAACCCTAACCCTTATTCTAATCCACCCCTAACCCTTATTCTAACCCTAACTCAAACCCTAACCCTGACCCTAACCCTTATTCTAATCCTAACCCTAACTCTAACCCCAACCCTATCCTTTATTCTAACTCTAACCCTTATTCTAACCCTAACTCTAACCCTAACCCTGACACTAACCCTTATTCTAACCCTAAACCTAACCCTTATCCTAACCCTAACTCTAACCCTAACCCTTATTTTAATCCTAACCCTTATTCTAATCCTAACCCTAATTCTAACGCTGACCCTAACCCTTATTCTAACCCTAAACCTAACCCTTATTATATCCCTAACCCTAACTCTAACCCTAACCCTTATTCTAACCCTGACCCTAACTCTAACCCTAACCCTGACCCTAACCCTAAACCCTGAATCTGAACCTAATCAGGTGCTTAAAAAAAAAAACGCCACTGTACTTCATGCTCCCGGTTCCCTGAAAGGGGCCAGACGCATGAATAGGGGGTGGCCGCGGCAGCCGTGGAAAGACTTATGCATGAATCTATCCACTGCATGTAGGGTGTGGCGAGGAGAGAGGGGGCGGCGCCTGGACACCCCTAATGGATTTGATTTGACTGTTGACGGTAAAGTGCAGCAACCCTATCTTTGTGTGGACATTCCTTCCGTTGGGAATATAAAGGTTAACAGCCAGAAATGTCGTTAGGAGGCCTCTGGCATGGAGTGGGCACAAGATGGCGGAGGGTTAAAGCCTCAGCAGGAGGGCCACAGAAGAGCAGGAACTTGTGCTTTTGGGGGCCCATTTACAGTCATTCACAAGCCCCTCTTACGCCGCTGTTCTTGTATTTTATACCTTTTCCATGAGTCTTTGGCCCAGTTGATTAATATCACAGGTCCTCTTACTCCTCTGCATCCTCTGGTGGTAGGTAGAATGTTGCATGGTGGTGGTGCCCCCACAATGACCCCAGATCTGTACAGAATCTCCCTATTAACCCAAAGTGGCCTGATGATGTACCTCCCAGCTGTCACTGAATCCGAAGACGAGGAAATCTTCCCATGGGGACGACATCTGTTGGTATAGCACCCTTCTAATCACATTCCAGTATGGTGTGCAAGAGGAATATACACACATGTCTGTAGGGCCCACAGGAAGAACCACTGAGTGTAGAAAGGGTCCAAAACAATCAACATTCCTGGAAGTATTAGATAGGGGTGAGCTCAGTGTTTGGATGTTCGTCCAAATGCCGAAGCTTTGATGAAGGCTTCTCAGCCGAAACGCGTCAGATTTTAGCCTGTACCCGTGTACCCATGTAACCAATAAAGGACTTTTATTCAAGAGCATCCGAGTTGCCAGGCCTTTTTGATTCAAGCATTGCCATCATTGACATGTGCTTTTCTAGAGCCCCCCCCCCCCCTATATTGAGGGCATGTGGCCTTGTATGGTTCAAAAATTAAGGGGGCGGATGCTTCCCCCCCTCCCTTTCCTGGCCAGCCAGGCTGCATGCTTAGATTAGGGGACTGGTATGGAGTTTTAGGGGGCCATTTATGCTCCCCAGGGCAGGGCCCACCCCCCCATGCTGTTTTTTTAAAATACCCTCTTGCCTACTAGCCCAGAAAATGGGCTCCCAATTGATTTCAGTGGGTTTCGGGTTCGACATCTGAAGTTCACTGAACCCCGCTTGAACCGAACCCAGGCCAGTTTGGCTCACCACTAGTATTAGATGATGAAGATTCTTCAAATAGCAGTTTCTCTTCAATACAGCGGAGGTTGGTGGGATCAGCATTGGGAGAGGTAACTATTGACTGTGGCCCAGATTCAGGTAGCAATTGCGCCTGCGTAACCATAGTTACGCAGCGCAATTGCTGACTTGCGCCGGCGTAACGAGTTCTCCTGATTCAGAGAACTCGTTACCCCGACTGCAGCCTAAAATCTGCGTGGCATAAGGCTCTTATGCCACGCAGATTTTAGGCTGCATTCTTGCGTTGACCGCTAGGGGGCGCTCCCATTGTGGTCAGCGTATAGTATGCAAATTGCATACTTACGCCGATTCACAATGTTGCGCGGGCCCTGCGTACGCAAGTTACGGAGTTTCCGTACGGCGTCTTTAGCGTAAGGCTGCCCCTTCTAATAGTAGGGGCAGCCAATGCTAAAGTATACCCTCCGTTCCCGCGTCGTGAAATTTGAATTTCACGCTGTTTGCGTAAGTGATACGTGAATGGCACAGGACGCCATTCACGTTCACTTTGAAGCAAATGACGTCCTTGTGACGTCATTTGCCGCAATGCACGTCGGGAAACTTTCCCGACGGAGCATGCGCTGTACGCTCGGCGCGCCTAATTTAAATGATTCCCGCCCCCGGCGGGATCATTTACATTGCGCGCGCTTACGCCGGGCAATTTTGCCGGCGCGCCCTCGCAATTTACGGAGCTACTGCTCCGTGAATCTAGGGCAGCGCAAAATATTTGCGGGGGCGCAGGGCAAAATCGTTGCCCTGCGCCTCCGCAAATAGAGCGCAAATGTACCTGAATCCGGGTCAGTGTTTTTTTTCGCATGGGGCGAAAGGTTCACTATAGGCTGCAAACTCTTTGACAACCACCTAACATTTCATGTTTGATGGGCCAAGTTGGGGTTCAGGTCTCTGTGGGTCCAATTGGCCAGTTTCTATGGAATTTGAGTGTTACGAAGGGGACCAATCATGAAGATCTCCGTCAGGACCCGGGTCTGAACCTGCGACCTCTGCGGTGTCTGGCAATGTCTCTTCTAGCTGAGCCACCTGAGATGCTGGAGATAGCGCCCCCTATCTGATCCTTTGGACAATCCTGCCTCGTCTCCTGTTTCTGATGAACCTTGAACTATTTGCTCCTCCCGTGAACTTCCTATTTAAACCACGCCTTTGCACTTCCTATTTGCCAGATTATTGTGCTCTCTCCAATCAATATCTTGCTCTTGTCACTCCTGCTGCCGTCTGACTTTTGGCTTGTTCTTCGACTACGCTTCCGCTTGATCCCTACCTGCAACCACTTGTTAACGACCTTGGCTTATTCCTCGACTACACTTCCACTTGATCCCAACCTGTGACCACTTGTTCCTGACCTTGGCTTATTCCTCGACTACATTGCCACTTGATCCCAACCTGTGCCCACTTAGTACTGACCATTAGCTTGTTCATTGACTACGCTTCTGCTTGATCCCTACCTGCAACCACTTGTTAACGGCCTTGGCTTTTTCCTTCGACTACACTTCCACTTGATCCCAACCTGTGACCACTTGTTCCTGACCTTGGTTTATTTCTCAACTACATTGCCACTTGATCCCAACCTGTGCCCACTTGGTACTGACCATTGGCTTGTTCATTGACTACGCTTCTGCTTGATCCCTACCTGTGACCACTTGTTACTGACCTTGGCTTATTGCTTGACTACACTTCAACTTGATCACAACCTGTGACCACATGTTACCGACCTTGGCTTATTCCTTGACTGCACTTCCACTTGATCTCAACCTGTGACCACTTGTTACCAACCTTGGCTTATTCCTCAACTACACTTCCACTTTATTCCAACCTGTGACCACTCATTACTGACCTTTTTTGGCTTGTTCCTCAAGTACACTTCCACTTAATCCCGACCTGCTATATCTGCTACTGGACGTCCTGGCTTGCTCACCTCCTGGTGGGGTGATCCTGAGGACCATGACCTGGTGCTAAAACCTATTCCCACCATCAGGAACTGAACACCAGTTAGGGCTTAGACCCCACACCCTCCGCCAGGGAGACCTGCTTGTGTACTTACCCTGCTGGTCGGTGGGAGCCTCCCTACTGCTATAGCTACCGGTCTCCGAGGCCTGACCCCCTGGCCATGACAACCTCCTTGTCTTTACACCAGGTTTTCCGGAAATCAGATCGTATCGCCGTTTCTGTGACCCTGGGACTGCGTATTTCCTTTACTTTCTCTTAGGAAACCAGGAATAAGCTGGTGATAAAAGACGAAACTCTACACGGTAGCCTGAGGTGTCGGTGTGTGTAAGGATCGGTACTTGTCCCCATACAACAACCTCAAGTGTACAGCCATGGTGGACATGGATGGGGGGGAAGCCCTGCAGCACTCAGGCTGTCAGCAGCCTCTCCGGGGCCCTGTCCTGATGACAGTGAGGCGTGAGAGACTCTGATCTTGTTCCTGCTCATGGCCTGATCCGGTGACAGGAATGTGCGGGAGGAGGCTTTTTCCTGGGGACCTGACACTCTGCGGGCTTGTCATGTCCCTATCCAATTCCTTCAGGGGAGGCCAAGTGGTTTCACCTCCAAATACCTTGTCACTCAACTAAGCTCTCTGAGTGTAATTCAAACCTTGGCCTCCCTTCTTGTACCCTCTAACCTTCTGTGTACAGATCCTCAGCTAACCCTCACTGTCTCTATTTACTCGCCCTCTTCTTATAAACGCAACTGTCAGGTCCCTGTCACATCAGAGAGGTTTACTGACCACTGCGACCTGGGAGAGAAAGCAAAATAAGGGCCCATTCATGCCATTGGTGCACGCCGGGCCCTCACCGCCATGGTGCACGCCGCGTCCTCACCACCATGGTGCACAACGCGCCCTCACCGCCATGGTGCATGCTGGGCCCTCAACGCCATGGTGCACGCCGCGTCCTCACCACCATGGTGCACGCCGGGCGCTCACCACCGTGGTGCAGGCTGGGCCCTCACCGCCATGGTGCATGCCGCATCCTCACCGCCATGGTGCACACAGCGCCCTCACCGCCGTGGTGCATGCTGGGCCCTCACCGCCATGGTGCACGCCGCGTCCTCACCACCATGGTGCACACTGGGCCCTCACCGCCATGGTGCACGCCGCATCCTCACCACCATGGTGCACATTGCGCCCTCACCGCCATGGTGCATGCTGGGCCCTCACCGCCATGGTGCATGCTGGGCCCTCACCACCATGGTGCACGCCACATCCTCACCACCATGGTGCACGCCGCGTCCTCACCACCATGGTGCACGCCGGCCCTCACCGCCGTGGTGCACGCTGGGCCCTTACCGCCATGGTGCACGCCACATCCTCACCACCATGGTGCACGCCGGACCCTCAACGCCGTGGTGCGCGCTGGGCCCTCACCGCCATGGGGCACGCCACGTCCTCACCACCATGGTGCACACCGCGCCCTCAACGCCATGGTGCATGCTGGGCCCTTACTGCCATGGTGCACGCTGGGCCCTTACCGCCATGGTGCACGCCGCGCCCTCACCGCCATGGTGCATGCTGGGCCCTCACCGTCATGGTGCACGCTGGGCCCTCACCGCCATGGTTAGGAGAAATTGTGCCCCGTCATTGGGCCCTATTGTTGATAACATTGGGTGGAATTGTGCCTCATCTTTGGTGTCTTTGGTAGGAATTGTGCCCCGTCATTGGGCCCCATTGTTGATGTCATTAGGAGGAATTGTGCCCCATCATTGGGCCCCATTGTTGATGTCATGAGGAGGAATTGTGCCCCGTCATTGGGCCCCATTGTTGATGTCATTGGGAGGAATTGTGCCCCATCTTTGGTGTCTTTGGTAGGAATTGTGCCCCATCATTGTGCCCTATTGTTGATGTCATTAGGAGGAATTGTGCCCCATCATTGGGCCCCATTGTTGATGTCATGAGGAGGAATTGTGCCCCGTCATTGGGCCCTATTGTTGATGTCATTAGGAGGAATCGTGCCCCGTCATTGTGCCCTATTGTTGATGTCATTAGGAGGAATTGTGCCCCATCATTGGGCCCCATTGTTGATGTCATTAGGAGGAATTGTGCCTCATCATTGGGCCCCATTGTTGATGTCATTAGGAGGAATTGTGCCTCATCATTGGGCCCCATTGTTGATGTCATTAGGAGGAATTGTGCCCTGTCATTGGGCCCTATTGTTGATAACATTGGGTGGAATTGTGCCCCATCTTTGGTGTCTTTGGTAGGAATTGTGCCCCATCATTGGGCCCCATTGTTGATGTCATGAGGAGGAATTGTGCCCCGTCATTGGGCCCTATTGTTGATGTCATTAGGAGGAATTGTGCCCCGTCATTGTGCCCTATTGTTGATGTCATTAGGAGGAATTGTGCCCTGTCATTGGGCCCCATTGTTGATGTCATTAGGAGGAATTGTGCCCTGTCATTGGGCCCTATTGTTGATAACATTGGGTGGAATTGTGCCCCATCTTTGGTGTCATTGGGCCCAATTGTTGGTGTCATTATGAGTAACTGTGCCCCTTTGTTGGTGTCATGCATTGAGGGAAAGGTACATCTGGTGGAGAGGGAGGAGGGGTGGGTGGGGATAGGAGAGGTTCATATAGAGGGTAGGGGGGGTTCATATATGATGGGGGGGTTCATATAGAGGGTGGGGGGGTTCATATATGATGGGGAGGTTCATATAGAGGGTGGGGGGGGTTCATATATGATGGGGGGTTCATATAGAGGGTGGGGGGGGGGTTCATATATGTCGGGGGGTTCATATAGAGGGTGGGGTGGGTTCTTATATGATGGGGGGGTTCATATATGATGGGGGGGTTCATATATGTCGGGGGGGTTCATATAGAGGGTGGGGTGGGTTCTTATATGATGGGGGGGTTCATTTAGAGTGTGGGGGGGTTCATATATGATGGGGGGTTCATATAGAGGGTGGGGGGGTTCATATATGATGGGGGTTCATATAGAGGGTGGGGGGGGTTCATATATGATGGGGGGTTCATATAGAGGGTGGGGGGGTTTATATATGTCGGGGGGTTTCATATATGATGGGGGGTTCATATAGAGGGTGGGGGGGTTCATATATGATGGGGAGGTTCATATAGAGGGTGGGGGGATCGTATATGATGGGGGGGTTCATATAGAGGGTGAGGGGGTTCATATATGATGGGGGGGTTCATATAGAGGGTGAGGGGGTTCATATATAATGGGGAGGTTCATATAGAGGGTGGGGGGGGGTTCATATATGATAGGGAAGGTTCATATAGAGGGTGGGGGGTATATATGATGGGGGGGTTCATTAAGAGGGTGGGGGGTTTCATATATGATGGGGGGTTCATATAGAGGGTGGGGGGGGTTTATATATGTCGGGGGGTTCATATATGTCGGGGGGTTCATATAGAGGGTGGGGGGGTTCATATATGATGGGGAGGTTCATATAGAGGGTGGGGGGGTTCATATATGATGGGGAGGTTCATATAGAGGGTGGGGGTGGGGGTTTATATATGATGGGGAGGTTCATATAGAGGGTGGGGGGGGGTTCATATATGATGGGGGGCTCATATAGAGGGTGGGGGGTTCATATATGATGGGGGGGTTTATATAGAGGGTGGGGGGTTCATATATGATGGGGAGGTTCATATAGAGGGTGGGGGGGTTAATATATGATGGGGGGGTTCATATAGAGGGTGGGGGGGTTCATATATGATGGGGGGTTCATATAGAGGGTGGGGGGGTTCATATATGATGGGGGGGTTCATACAGAGGGTGGGGGGGTTTCATATATGATGGGGGGTTCATATATAATGGGGAGGTTCATATAGAGGGTGGGGGGGTTCATATATGATGGGGGGGTTCATATAGAGGCTGGGGGGGTTTCATATATGATGGGGGGTTCATATAGAGGGTGGGGGGGTTCATATATGATGGGGGGTTCATATAGAGGGTGGGGGGGTTCATATATGATGGGGGGGTTCATATAGAGGGTGGGGGGGTTCATATACGATGGGGGCTTCATATAGAGGGAGGGGGGGTTCATATATGATGGGGAGGTTCATATAGAGGGTGGGGGGGTTCATATATGATGGGGGGTTCATATAGAGGGTGGGGGGGGTTCATATATGATGGGGGGGTTCATATAGAGGGTGGGGGGGTTCATATATGATGGGGGGTTCATATAGAGGGTGGGGGGGTTCATATATGATGGGGGGTTCATATAGAAGGTGGGGGGGTTCATATACGATGGGGGCTTCATATAGAAGGAGGGGGGGTTCATATATGATGGGGAGGTTCATGTAGAGGGTGGGGGGGGTTCATATATGATGGGGGGGTTCATATATGATAGGGGGTTCATATATGATGGGGGAGTTCATATATGATGGGGGGGGGTTCATATATGATGGGGAGGTTCATATATGATGGGGGGGGTTCATATATGATGGGGGGGTTCATATATGATGGGGGGGGTTCATGTATGATGGGGGGGTCATATAGAGGGTGGGGGGTTCATATATGATGGGGGGGGTTCATATATGATGGGGGGGGGGGTCATATAGAGGGGTGAAGGTCCACTTGAACTTTTTCGTGAAATAAAATGAGGAGGAAACTCCAGGAACATCTCATACTAATTAGAAATTTGCATTACTACGTCGATTAGAGCGCAGCCTTCACGTCCAATAAGGCTGGCGCTCTTTTCCAGGCCTCGCCGCCGTAGAAGACGTAGAGCCGAGGCCTTGTGGCGTGATATTAAACACATTCTGCCAGTTCCCCCCCCCCCCTCACCCCTCTTCCTCCTGATGGAGACAAAAACCAGGCCGCTCCGGCCTACAGAACCCGCCGTAACACCAGCCTGGGGTTCTGCGTTTCAGATGTTAAACATTCCCAGGGCTGGGTCAGATCTCTCTCAATAGGGCCACCATTGTTTGAAGTTTCCATTAAAGGCAAGTGCTTCCCACAAGGGCGTATCCAGAGCCGGACTTGAAAGGTTGTTGCTCCCCCCGCCCCCCCCCTGCTATATTATACTAATTGCCTAGTTTCACCTTTATTTGTTGTCGTTAGGTTTTTATGAGGGTCCCAGCAGGATGCCGTGCTTACTGTACTTCTATGGCTCGCCTTTCATTCTATTCAGCCAGGAACTGCATGGAAATGCTGGCAGACATGCTCTGGGCAAGTGGCAATAACAAGGTGATTCCTAATTCTGACATTTTGTGGCTGAGAAGGAATGTCCGGGCCGAGGGCGGATTTTACGAGGGATATTTGGGGAAAAGCGTGCTACGGGGCAGGAGTTTACATTTTGCAGTTTTATAGATTATAGTCTTGGATCTGTGTGACAGGGGCGCTGATAAGGGGGGGTCCATGGCGTGCCTATTACTTTTTCAGGATTAAGGCGTCTGTTTTGGTGCGTAAACGGTCCTCCACTAAGGTCCCGGTAAAGTAGTAGCCTCAATGTGACCCACAGTCTGATGCCTTGGTCGGGAACTACAGGATTGCATTTTAAGACCTGGGGGGGGGGGGGCAACCAAAAACCGCTGGGCCTGTTCGCCTTCTGGGAATGAGGGTTGCTAAAGGCAGAAGAAGGGTGGCTGATGTAGTTCTTGGTCAGGCCGCACTAAGACTGAGCAAGACAAGGGAAGGTATCTGAGGCACCTCTAGGTCGGGAACTATCGTTGGATGAAGTTTCTTCTGCCTTTAGCAACCCTCATTCCCAGAAGGCAAACAGGCCCAGCGGTTCTTGGTTGCAGGGCTGATCCCGGAAGGGTGCACCGGGTGCACTGCACCCAGGCGCCGCAGAGGTGGGGGCGCCGAAGTGCTACCCTCCCCGCTCCTCTCCTTGTGTGTGGGCACAACCGCCCAGGGGCGAAACTGACCACCAGCACTGCGCCCTGCTCAGAAAACATCGTCCTCAGCCCCTACTGATGGCCGCCCAATCTACCATCCCATCGTCTGTGTCTGTGTCACGGCTCCTCCCCCGTGGTTGCCTAGCAGCAGGACGCCGTAGACAGCGGAGTGGTGGGTGAAGGTACCATGGTGCCCAAGTAGGAGGGAATAAAGAGCATGGGTGGGAAGAATGAGAATGTGGCAGATGAGAGGACCAGAGGGGAGCCCGTCACAGAGCCACTGGTAGGCTGCATTGGATGGGCACTGATGAGGCTGCAATTGATGCATAGATCTCTTGTATCATTTCTGCAGTCTCTGACCATCTTCTGTATCATGTCCGCAGTCTCCGACCATCTTCTGTATCATGTCTACAGTCTCTGACCATCTTCTGTATCATTTCCACAGTCTCTGACCATCTTCTGTATCATGTCTGCAGGCCCTCTCTAACAAACTCTATAACAGAAGCCCTCTCTAGAGCACTTACTGTTAAGAGATCATGGGAGGATCCCAGGGTAATGAAGACTCCTTAGGGGAGCATCTCTGAGTTGGGTCGTTGCCATAGAAACATCTGTAAAAGGGAGGAGTTATTAAGATGACCACGCCAAAGCGGGTGCGCCAGAAATATTTCTGCACCCAGGCGTCTGTGACCCTAGGATCTGCCCTGCTTGGTTGCCCCCAGGTCTTAAAATGCAATCCTGTAGTTCTTGGTCAGGCCGCACCAAGACAAGGAAAGGTATCTGAGGCACCTCTAGGTCGGGAACTATCGCTGGCTGAAGTTTCTTCTGCCATTAGCAACCCTCATTCCCAGAAGGCAAACAGGCCCAGCGGTACTTGGTTGCCCCCGGGTCTTAAAATGCAACCCTGTAGTTCTTGGTCAGACTGAGCAAGGCAAGGAAAGGTATCTGAGGCACCTCTAGGTCGGGAACTAGGGTGACCACATTTCCAAACTGCCATTCAGGGACACCCCTTTCCTTCACAAAAGTTTACCAATTTTAAAGTTTTTCAGGAGCAGTGTTTCTAATTATGCTTAAAGTGCAACAATGAAAATGAACAATTCCTCTAAATATAGTGCCTGGGGGGTCCCCTCTGTCTGCCTGTAAAGTGGGTCATGTGTACCATGTATAGAACATGCTGCAGCAAAAATTACATTTCTAAATAAAAAATAAAAAAAGAGTCAAATTACATTTAAATTGACTCACGGTTACAATTGCTGGCACCCGGCTATTGAAAAAAAGAAAAAGCAAAAAAAAAACTAGTGCCCCCCCAGTCCATACCAGCACCCACGGGCCCCACCCCAAAGCATCACGTCCCCATCTTACCCTGGCGGGTGGTTGTGGTGGCATGCAGGCAAGGGGGTTATCAGAATCTGGAAGCCCCCAAAGGACCCAAAGGGTCTGGAATGGACTAGGGGAGGGGGACCCCACGCTGTGTTTTTTTTTTTTACTTTTTTTTTTACTGCCAGCTTTATTTTTTATTTAGCTGTCAGCAGGAAAGCACATTGACAGCTGAAGACTCATCAGTTGTTAGGGACGCGGGCTTCCCAGCCCCGCTCTCTCATCGGGTGGCTGTGTCAGTTTCATTCCGGGACACTGTACTGTCCTGGAATAAAGGTGCCCGGGACCTGGGACAGAACTGCAAAATGCGGGACTGTCCCGGGCAATCCGGGACACGTGGTCACCCTATCGGCCAGACTGCACCAGGACTGAGCAAGACACGAAAAGGAACCTGTGGCACCTAGGTCAGGAACTGTAGCTGGCTAAACTTTCTTGTGCCCATGAAACGCAGCCACTGTGCCCATGAAATGCAGCCACTGTGCCCATAAAATACAGCCACTGTGCCCCAAATGCAGCCATTTTTCCCATTAAACGCAGTCACTTTACCCATCAAACGCAGCTACTGTGCCCATCAAACGCATCCACTTTTCACATCAAACGTTGCCATTGTGCCCATCAAATGCAGCCACTGTGCCCATAAATTGCAGCCACTGTGCCCATCAAATGCTGCCACTGTGCCCATCAATTGCAGCCACTGTGCCCATCAAATGCTGCCACTGTGCCCATCAAGCACAGCCACTGTGCCCATCAAAACGCAGCTAATGTGCCCATCAAACGCAGCCACTGTGCCATCAATTGCCGCCACTGTGCCCATTAAATGTAGCCACTGTGACCCTTGCCACCCGCCCACCGACTGACTGGCACTTACCCCATCTTGGTGGCGGGTCAGGCAGCGGGGGACTGGCAGTGAGTCAGGCAGCGGCGAGCTGTGTCCTCCATGCGTCCCTTCTTTCTTCCTGTTAGGCGTCCAATAGGAGCGCCTGTCCTTTCAGGACAATCAGGTGACGGTATCAGACCCACACTTCCTGATTGGTTGGAGAGGTGGTTCAGTGTTAGAAAAGTGAATATACATTTTCTTTTCTAACACACCTGGGTGTGCTCTGAGCGCACCCAATTTTGAAGCCTACGGCTCCAATCAGGCGCTTCAGAAAAACACCCCCCACTGTAATTCAGATGCCTGGCGTCCTAAAAGGGGCTGGAGGCCTGGATAGGGGGTGGCCAAGGCGACCGTGGATAGATTCATGATACATATAGGGGGTTGGCGTGATAGAGGGGGCAGTGCCCGTGCGCTCTTAATGGACGGGCTGCCACTGGGTTCGAGGGCCACAAGAAACGGCCTAAAGAGCATGGATTTGGCCCCCAGGCCTTGTGTTTGACACATGTGACATACACTGTCCTTTAGCCTTAGAAAATAAATGGATATGAGTAGGGTTGCCCCGATACCGATACTAGTACTCGGGCAAATGCTCCCGATGCTTCACCCGATACTTGTACTGTCAGGGGTGATCAGTGCGTGGGGAAGTTACAGGCACCAATCACCGCTATATAGTGTATTCCGGCGTGTATCCCGCCGTGTATTCCTCTGTGTATTTCCGTTGTGTATTCCCGCCGTGTATTCCAGCCGTGTATTCCCGCTGTGTATTACACCGTGTATTGCCGCCGTGTATTACACCGTGTATTGCCGTGTATTCCCGCCGTGTATTCCCGCCGTGTATTACCGTGTATTCCTCCGTGTATTCCAGCTGTGTATTGCCGCCGTGTATTACACTGTGTATTGCCGTGTATTCCCGCCGCGTATTCCCGCCGTGTATTACACCGTGTATTCCCGTTGTGTATTACCGTGTATTCCTCCGTGTATTCTTCTGTGTTTTCCTCCGTGTATCCCGCCGTGTTTCTCTCCCCTTTCCGTGCTCCTCCTCCACCCCCTGGAACCGTCAGGATGGAGAGCGGGGTAGGAGCCGGTAAATCCAGCTCCTTACTGCTCCGAATGGACAGAGTCAGTGATCACTGACTCGGTCCATTCACATAACTGAAACATCGTAAACTGGGGCCGGATTCAGGTAGAATTGCCCATTATTTACGGAGGCGCAGGGCAACGTTTTTGCCCTGCGCCCCCGCAAATTTGCTCCGCTGCCCTTGATTCACGGAGCAGAAGCTCCGTGAATTGCGCGGGCGCGCCGGCAAAATGCCCGGCGCAAGAGCACGCAATTTAAATGATCCCGTAGGGGGCGGGAATCATTTAAATTAGGCGCGTTCCCGCGCCGCTCGTAGAGCGCATGCTCTGTCGAGAAACTTTTCCGACGTGCATTGCGGCAAATGACGTCGCAAGGACGTCATTTGCTTCAAAGTGAAAGTGAATGGCGTCCAGCGCCATTCACGATTCACTTACGCAAACTACGTAAAGTTCAAATTTCGCGACGCGGGAGCGACGGGTATACGTAACATTGGCTGCCCCTGCTAATAGCAGGGGCAGCCTTACGCGAAAACCGCCGTACGCAAACGACGTAAACTGCGTACGCAGGGCTCGCGTAACGTTGTGAATCGGCGTTAGTATGCAATTTGCATACTATACGCTGAGCACAACGGGAACGCCACCTAGCGGCCATCGCAAGAATGCAGCCTAAGATATGCGGGCATAAGAGCCTTATGCCGCGCATATCTTAGGCTGCAGTCGGCGTAACGAGGTTCCTGAATCAGGAGCATTCGTTACGCCGGCGCAAGTAAGCAATTGCGCTGCGTAACTATGGTTACGCAGGCGCAATTGCTCTCTGAATCCGGGCCAGTGATCACTGACTCGGTCCATTCACATAACTGAAACATCCTAAACTGTGATTACAATGTTTCAGTTTATGAATGAAGAGAAGCCGCTGTCTTCACTCCATTCATTTTCAGCGCAGCTGATGCTGCTGAGAAAGGGACTGGGGAATCTGTGTCCTTAGTCCCTTTCTCTGTCTCAAAGGGGAGATGTCAGAGGTCTGTTAAGACCCCTGATATCTCACCAAAGCCCCCCAACAGGGCTAAAAAATATTCGGTATCGGCGAGTACTTGAAAAAAAGTATCGGTACTTGTACTCGGTCTTAAAAAAGTGGTATCGGGACAACCCTAGATATGAGACTTGACTTGAGTCTCAAACATGCTCTTGCCAAGCCTTCCATTGTCAATGCTGAATGCAGATACAAGGCAAAGACAAGAGCCACTTAGAGGCAGCGCCCTCCCATCTTAGAGGCAGCGCCCTCCCATCTTAGAGGCAGCGCCCTCCCATCTTAGAGGCTGCGCCCTCCCATCTTAGAGGCAGCGCCCTCCCATCTTAGAGGCAGCGCCCTCCCATCTTAGAGGCAGCGCCCTCCCATCTTAGAGGCAGCGCCCTCCCATCTTAGAGGCAGCGCCCTCCCATCTCCGAGAGACTTCATCCCTTTGAAGTTCTTGTGGCGACGTTTATATTGTGACTACAAACTTCTCACCACAAAACGTAATCTTTTCAGAGATGGAAACTCTTGATACACGAAGTACGAGAATCGCGATCTCTTCATCTCTTTTTATTTTTTTTGCGGCCGTTTTTTTTTTCTGTGATAAATGTCTTCACATGCGTGTTGCGTAATTCACAGAAGTCACGTATAAATTGAAATAGGGATTAGAAGAAGAAAGAAAAGAAATAAAAGAATGTTAAAGGATTTATGAGACTCTTAAGCGAAGGCGCTATGGCTGATTTATAACAGCTCGCTGGTAGAATGGGCCACCCAGGGTATGTGCCAAGCAGAGAACTTCGAGAGCCTACAAATGAGCGTTTATAGTGGGGGGTGATCCAAGCCGGTGAGCCTGAAAAGGCCTGTGAAAAAGGCGACATTTTATACGCTATATCCTTTTGGGTGGGGATTTTTTTCCGTTCCCTATGGGCAAAGCTCGCACTGGTATGGCGGACATGAATTGCAAGAACGCTGCCCTGCTGCGGTTTATTGGGCCACTGGTTCTTTTATGGTGTTTGAAATGCGTTTAATGATTTTGTCGGAGAACCTTCTATGTGTGTTTTTATCACTGCAGTCCTCGCAGATATCGGCGCATAAAAATAAAGAGTCATAAAGAGTCTGATGCACATGAAGTGGAAACTCTGCAATGGACGTCTCTTATTTGATCCTTCTGGTCTGTCAAAGAAAGAGTTTTCTGCAGTGGCGGCTGGTGCTCAAATTATTTTGGGGGGTGCAAAGAAATTGAAAAAAAAAAAAAAACATCAATTGCAGCCTCACTGTGCCATCAAATGCTGTCACTGTGCCCATCAAATGCTCCCAATGATGCCACTGTGCCATCAAATTCTCCCACTGTGCCCATCAAATGCTCCCAATGATGCCACTGTGCCATCAAATTCTCCCACTGTGCCCATCAAATGCTCCCAATGCTGCCATCAAATGCTGTCACTGTGCTCATCAAATGCTCCCAATGCTGCCACTGTGCCATCAAATGCTCCCACTGTGCCATCAAATGCTCCCACTGTGCTCATCAAATGCTCCCACTGTGCCATCCAATGCTCCCACTGTGCCATCCAATGCTGCCACTGTGCCATCCAATGCTCCCAATGCTGCCGCTGTGCCATCAAATGCTCCCACTGTGCTCATCAAATGCTCCCACTGTGCCATCCAATGCTCCCACTGTGCCATCCAATGCTGCCACTGTGCCATCCAATGCTCCCAATGCTGCCACTGTGCCATCAAATGCTCCCAATTCTGCCACTGTGCCATCAAATGCTCCCACTGTGCTCATCAAATGCTCCCACTGTGCCATCCAATGCTGCCACTGTGCCATACAATGCTCCCACTGTGCCATCCAATGCTGCCACTGTGCCATCCAATGCTCCCAATGCTGCCGCTGTGCCATCAAATGCTCCCACTGTGCCTTCCAATGCTCCCAATGCTGTCACTGTGCTCATCAAATGCTCCCAATGTTGCCACTGTGCCATCCAATGCTCCCAATGCTGTCACTGTGCTCATCAAATGCTCCCAATGCTGCCACTGTGCCATCGAATGCTCCCACTGTGCTCATCAAATGCTCCCACTGTGCCATCCAATGCTGCCACTGTGCCATCCAATGCTCCCACTGTGCCATCCAATGCTGCCACTGTGCCATCCAATGCTCCCAATGCTCCCATTGTGCCATCCTATGTTGCCACTGTGCCATCCAATGTGTTAAATTTGGTGTTATCGCTCTCACTCTCTCATACTGGTCACTGGAAGTACAACATGGCACCTCATGGCAAAGAACTCTCTGAGGATCTGAAAAAAAATAATAATTGTGTCTCTAGATAAAGATGGCCGAGGATATAAGAAGATTGCCAAGACCCTGAAACTGATCTGCAGCCCGGTGGCCAAGACCATCCAGCGGTATAATAGGACGGGTTCCCCTTAAGCGTGTCAAGATCCTACGGGGTAAAATGGCCACACCAGCCAGGAAGACACTGGCTGCAAAAAGCGCCTAGAGGCGATTCAGTTCGCATGTGTAGCGCTATACAAGTCATTCATTCATTCAGAACAGGCCTCGCCATGGTCCACCAAAGAGGTTGAGGTCACGTGCTCAGCGTCATGTCCAGAGGTTGTCTTTGGGAAATAGACGTATAAGTGCTGCCAGCATTGCTGCAGAGGGTGAAGGGGTGGGGGGTCAGCCTGTCAGTGCTCAGACCATACGCCGCACACTGCATCAAATCGGTCTGCATGGCTGTCGTCCCAGAAGGAAGCCTGTTCTAAAGAGGAGGCACAAGAAAGAGCCGCAAACAGTTTGCTGAAGACAAGCAGACTAAGGACATGGATTACTGGAACCGCGTCCTGTGGTCTGATGAGACAAGATAAAGGTATTTGGTGTCAGATGGTGTCAGGCGTGTGTGGGGGAGGCGCCAGGTGAGGAGGACAAAGACAAGTGTGTCTTGTCTACAGTCAGGCATGGTGGGGGGAGGGTCATGGTCTGGGGCTGCATGAGTGCTGCCGGCACTGGGGGGCTACAGATCATTGAGGGGACCATGAATGCCAACAAGTACTGTGAGATACTGAAGCAGAGCATGATCCCCTCCCTTCAGAGACTGGGGGGGGGGGGGGGGGCGGGGATTTTGGCAAAACCACCCCTCAACTGTCTAGTTTTACCACCCCTCGCTCACCCGTGTAAACAAGGCTTTACTGTATAAGGCATGTAAGAGATTGTGTGTTCAGTACAGAAATCTATAGTAACGAATGTAACCTTAGGTGACTACGATGTCCGATGTGTCGCTGTAGGTTCTTCTTCTTGGCTCATTATCATTTTTTTGCTCTCGCCAGCACCTTATTGAATCGGCAGCGCCAGGCTCAGACCGCCAGACCCGAATAGACAAAACAATTGTAAAGAACACAAAAGAGAACGGCGTACTTTTTTGGGCTTTTTTCCTCCTTAGTCATCTCATAAATATAGACCGGTGTCTCCAAGGAGCGCGCATCCTTGATAACCATATGTTACATTTCCAATGCCGCACCTGTTCCTCCCGCATCACGGCGCTCCCTCCATAAAAAGAGAACATTTTCCAGCTTAAAAAGAGGCAGAATTTGATTTTAAATTGCGTCGTCGCTGCGATAAAAAGATATTTATGTGCAAATACAGTTGACATAAAGCCCACGAGTACTCATCAAGCCTTCACAATAGACTGGCTTCCTGCATTGACGTGGGCGAAGCTTCGCCATGTTCCTGATAATTCATGAAGAAAATGGGATTTAAAAAAAAAATAACAACGCCACTCCAAAAAACAGCCTGGTACATGTGTGGGCTTACTGGGCCAGATTCTCAGAAGAGTTACAACGGTGTATCTCAGGAAACACCGTCGTATCTCTGTTTCTGAGCCCGGGTATCTATGCGAGTGATTCCTAGAATCATTTTCGCATAGATACGGGGCCAGATTCAGATAGATTAGCGGATCTTTAGATCCGCGTAATCTATCCAATTTACGATCCGCCGGCGCAATTTTGCGAGGCTAGTGCAGTATTCACAAAGCACTTACCTCGAAACTTGCACCGGCGGATCGTAACTCCCCCGGCGGAATTCAAATTCCGCGGCTAGGGGGAGTGTAGTATTTAAATCAGGCGCGTCCCCGCGCCGATTTAAATGCGCATGCGCCGCCGGCTAAATTTCCCGGCGTGCATTGCTCACAATGACGTCGCTAGGACGTCAGTGGTTTCGGCGTGAGCGTAACTAGCGTCGGGCCGAATTCTGAATCGACGTACGCAAACGACGTTAAAATTTAAAACTCGGCGCGGGAACGACGGCCATACTAAACATAGGATACGCCGCAGTTACCCCTGCTATAGCAGGGGTAACTATCCGCCGGAAAAAGTCGAACGCAAACGACGTGAAAAAAAAGCGACGGGCGGGCGTTCGTTTATGAATCGGCGTAACTCCTCATTTGCATATTCGTCGCATAAAAAACCGAAGCGACACCTAGCGGCCGGCGGGAGATTGCAGCCTAAGATCCGATGGTGTAAATCACTTACACCGGTCAGATCTTAGGGAGATCTATGCGGAACTGATTCTTATGAATCAGTCGCATAGATCCGACCGTCGGATCTCAGAGATACGACGGCGTATCAGGAGATACGTCGTCGTATCTCTTTGTGAATCTGGCCCAGTGCCTAGATCCGACAGGTGTAAGTCACTTACACCGTCGGATCTTAGATGTAATGCGACGCCGGCCGCTAGGTGGCGTTTACGTTCAGTTCTCATTTGACTATGCAAATGAGCCTGATACGCCGATTCCTGAACGAAGTTGCGCCGCGTCGTCGTCGTTTACGTCGTTTTCGTAAGCATAAGGTTACCCCTGCTATATGAGGGGTAACCTTACGCCAGTCCGCCGTATGCCATGTTAAGTATGGCGTTGGGTCAGCGTCGTCTTTTTCCGTCGTTTTACTAAGTCGTCCGCGAATACGACTTTACGTCAATGACGCTCACGTCGGCGTCATTGACGTTTTCCGTTGTGAGCTGGAGCATGCGCACTGGGCTATTTTTCCGCCCGGCGCATGCGCAGTTCGATCGGCGCGGGGGCGCTCTTAATTTGAATACAAGCCGCCCCCTTTGAATTACGCGGCCATACGCCGGGCCATTTACACTACGCCGCCGCAAATTACGGAGCAAGTGCTTGGAGAATACGGCACTTGCTCCTGTAAGTAGTGGCGGCGTAGTGTAAATAGCTTACGCGACGCCGCCGCAGGATGTACGGGAATCTGGCCCTTTGTTTGTACCTCATTGGGGTCACTTACTTTTTCCTCAGGTGCGTAGAACCAGTGAAGCTTTATGTCCCAGGTCTAGCACTACGGGAGGGATTTACATTGACGCTGAAATAATAATGAAACATTGTCATTTTATTTCTGATATTGATTTAAAGTACCAGTGCAAGGCAAAGGAAACCCTGAAAACATGAACTGTTGGGGATACTTAAAGACTGAGGTTGGTAACCACTGCTGTACATTTAGCCCTGGCTGCCATGTTGCATCCAGGGCTTAATGTAGAGCAGTGGTTCCCAACCTTGGTCTTCGAGTAGGCTCCAATACGGCAGCTGTATTTGGGAAGCACTGCTCTACATTAAGCCCTAACTGCCATATTGGAGACCACTTGAAGACTGGAGCCCATATTGGAGACCACTTGAAGACCAAGGTTGGGAACCACTGCTCTACATTAAGCCCTGGATGCAACATGGCAGCCAGGGCTTAATATAGAGCAGTGGTTCCCGACCTTGATCTTTAACTAAGCTCCAATACTGCATCCAGGGCTTAATGTAGAGCAGTGGTTCCCAACCTCGGTCTTCGAGTAGGCTCCAATACGGCAGCTGTGGTTGAGAAACACTGCTCTACATTAAGCCCTGGCTGTCATATTGGTGCCCACCTGAAGACTGGAGCCCATATTGGACCCCCCTTAAAGACCAAGGTTGGGAATCACTGCTTTACATGATGCCCTGGCTGTCATATTGCATGCAGGGCTTAATGTAGAGCAAAGGTTCCCAACCTCGGTCTTCAAGTAGGTTCCAAGGTGGCAGCTTTGGCTGAGCACCACTGCTCTACATTAAGCCCCAGCTGCCATATTGGAGCCCACCCACTTGAAGACTGAGAGTATCTACCACTTCTTTATATGAAGCCCTGGCTGCCTTATTGCATCCAGAGCTTAATATAGAGCAGTGGTTCCCAACAGGCCGACTTTGCCGCATTGAGGGGCCAAGTATTGTAAACATTTTTTGGATGAGAACCTTCTTCCCTTACATATATACATGGGAGGAGCCTGTGATACTTATGTACATGGGAGGAGCCTGGGATACTTATGTACATGGGAGGAGCCTGGGATACTTATGTACATGGGAGGAGCCTGTGATACTTGTGTACATGGGAGGAGCCTGTGATACTTATGTACATGGGAGGAGCCTGGGATACTTATGTACATGGGAGGAGCCTGGGATACTTATGTACATGGGAGGAGCCTGTGATACTTGTGTACATGGGAGGAGCCTGTGATACTTATGTACATGGGAGGAGCCTGGGATACTTATGTACATGGGAGGAGCCTGTGATACTTATGTACATGGGAGGAGCCTGTGATACTTATGTACATGGGAGGAGCCCGTGATTCTTATGTACATGGGAGGAGCCTGTGATTCTTATGTACATGGGAGGAGTCTGTGATACTTATGTACATGGAAGGAGCCTGCAATAATTATGTACATGGGAGGAGCCTGTGATACTTATGTACATGGGAGGAGCCTGTGATACTTATGTACATGGGAGGAGCCTGTGATACTTATGTACATGGGAGGAGTCTGTGATACTTATGTACATGGGAGGAGCCTGTGATACTTGTGTACATGGGAGGAGCCTGTGATACTTGTGTACATGGGAGGAGTCTGTGATACTCGTGTACATGGGAGGAGCCTGTGATACTCGTGTACATGGGAGGAGCCTGTGATACTTGTGTACATGGGAGGAGCCTGTGATACTTGTGTACATGGGAGGAGTCTGTGATACTCGTGTACATGGGAGGAGCCTGTGATACTCGTGTACATGGGAGGAGCCTGTGATACTTATGTACATGGGAGGAGCCTGTGATACTTATGTACATGGGAGGAGATTGTGATACTTATGTACATGGGAGGAGTCTGTGATATTTATGTACATGGGAGGAGTCTGTGATACTTATGTACATGGGAGGAGTCTGTGATACTCATGTACATGGGAGGAGCCTGTGATACTCGTGTACATGGGAGGAGCCTGTGATACTTGTGTACATGGGAGGAGCCTATGATACCTATTTACATGGGAGTTTTTTTTTTTTTTTTTATAAATTTGGAAACATTTCAAACAAACTTCTCTCACGATGTCATTATGGGAGATTGTTTGTAGAATTTTGAGGAAAATCATGAAATTGATCCATTTTGGAATAAGGCCGTAACATAACAACATGTGGAAGAAGTGAAGCTCTATGAATACTGTCCTGTATGTAGATTTTCAGGAGTAGCGGTGACATTTTCTATACATTGAGGTTTTGGAGAACTCGGGTGTTTGTTTAGCATTTTTGTGACTTTATATCTTCCTCTCCATACAGATCGCAATGGTTGTGTTTTCCAGCCAATCGATGTAAAGTGCAGCCGGGTTCAGGAATGGAAAGGGCGCTGACAGGGTCAAAAGTTCCCTTTCAACAGCGTGTGTTATATCATGTGACGTGTTCACCCGCGCTGCCAGCAGCCATAGTCACGGGTCACGTGACCGGCGCGTCCTGAAATAGAGTCCCATGAACTCGACGCGACGAAAGACGCGCTGGAGGATTCCTACAGAACAACAACAAGAGCCAATCACAGGAGAGGGATTCTGGGATCCAACGTTCCACCCTGTGACAAGAACGAAGATCCAGATACCAATCAGATGACAGACAATTCCAGGGGAAGCGATGATCTGTAGAGGGACGGAAGGAGCAAACAGAGCCGGGATGGGTGGAGCGCGCGGATGGAGCATGTGGATGGAGCATGTGGATGGAGCATGTGGATGGAGCGTGTGGATGGAGCGTGTGGATGGAGCGCGTGGATGGAGCGCGTGGATGGAACGTGTGGATGGAGCGCGTGGATGGAACGTGTGGATGGAGCGCTGGATGGAGCGTGTGGATGGAGCGTGTGGATAGAGCGCTGGATGGAGCTTGTGGGTGGAGCTCGTGGGTGGAGCGTGTGGATGGAGTGCATGGATGGAGCATGTGGATGGAGCGCGTGGATGGAGCGTGTGGATGGAGCATGTGGATGGAGCGCGCGGATGGAGCGCGTGGATGGAGCGCGTGGATGGAGCGCGCGGATAGAGCGCACAGATGGAGCGCGTGGATGGAGCATGTGGATGGAACGCGCGAATGGAGCGCATAGATGGAGCGCATGGTCAATCTTTTGGACTTAGATACTCCTGTTTATCTTTCACCCAAAGCCAGGGTCACCCTTCAAAGTTTCCCTTTTATCAGAGTCCTCCTCTTATAATAGTCCCCTTCATATCAGAATCCCCCTTACCTCAGGGTCCCCATCAGAGTCCAACTCATATTAGGGTTCCTATCATAGTCCCACCTTATGTTAGAGTCCCCTTCAAAGTCCCACTTATATCAGAGTCCTCGCTCACATCAGGGTCCCCATCAGAGTCCAACTCATATCAGGGTTCCTATAATACTCCCACCTTATGTCAGAGTCCCCTTTAAAGCCCCCCCCTTATATCAGAATCTCCATCAGAGTCCCCCCTAACATCAGGGTCCCCATCAGAGTCCCCCCTAACATCAGGGTCCCCATCAGAGTCCCCCCTAACATCAGGGTCCCCATCAGAGTCCAACTCATATCAGGGTTCCTATCATAGTCCCACCTTATGTTAGAGTCCTCTTCAAAGTCCCCCTTATATCAGATTCCCTCCTCATGTCTTAGTCCCCTCCAAAGTCCCCCTTATATCAGGGTCCCCCATCAGAGTGCCCCCTTACATCAGAGTCCCTATTGGAGTGACCCCCCCCCCCATATCAGGGTTCCTATCATAGTCCCCATAAGAGTTTCCCTCACGTTAGGGTCTTCATCAGAGTCCTCATCAGAGGCCCCTTTATGCCCAAGTCCCCATCAGCGTCTCCCTACAATAAAGTCCCCACTTAATGTAAGAGTCTCCATCAGAGTCCCTTTACATCAGACACCCTGTTGGAGTGCTCTCCCCACATCAGGGTTTCCATCACAGTCCCCACTTATGTCAGGGAACCCTTTAGAGTTACCCACCCATGTTAGGATCTCCATCAGAGTCCCCGCCTCCCCATCAGAGACCTCTTTACATCAAGGACCCCATCAGAGTCCCCCCTTATGTCCGAGTCCCCATCAGAGACCCCCTTACATCAGAGACCCCATCAGAGGCCCCCTTACATCAGGGATCCCATTACATGCACAGTTACATAGTTAGTCAGGTTGATAAAAAGACACAAATCCATCCAGTTCAACCAATTAGAGTCATCAACAATTACATCCAAATCCCTTGTGCATCTTGGTGGGTGCGTCCTTGTTGGTGCATCTTCGTGGGTGCGTCTTCATGGGTGCGTCTTCGTGGTGTGCGTCCACATGGGTGCGTCCTTGTGGGTGCGTCCTCGTGGTTTTGTCTTTGTGGGTGTGTTCCGTAGGTGCGTCCTCGTGGTTTTGTCCTTGTGGGTGCGTCCTCGTGGTTTTGTCCTTGTGGGTGCGTCCTCGTGTGTGCGTCCTCGTGGTTTCGTCCTCGTGTTTTTGTCCTTGTGGGTGCGTGCTCGTAGGTGCGTCCTCGTAGTTTTGTCCTTGTGGGTGCGTCCTCGTGTTTTTTTTCCTCATGGGTGCGTCCTTGTGGTTTCGTCCTCGTGGGTGCGTCTGGGTGTGTGCGTCCTCATGGGTGCATCTTCGGGGGTGCGTCCTTGTGGTTGCGTCCTCGTGGTTTTGTCCTTGTGGGTGCGTCCTCGTAGGTGCGTCCTCTTGGTTTTGTTGTTGTGGGTGCATCCTCGTAGGTGCGTCCTCTTGGTTTTGTTGTTGTGGGTGCGTCCTCGTAGGTGCGTCCTCGTGGTTTTGTCCTTGTGAGTGCGTCCTCGTGTTTTTTTCCTCATGGGTGCATCCTCGTGTGTGCGTCCTCGTGGTTTCGTCCTCGTGTTTTCGTCCTTGTGGGTGCATGCTCATAGGTGCGTCCTTGTGGTTTTGTCCTTGTGGGTGCGTCCTCGTGGTTTTGTCTTTGTGGGTGTGTTCCGTAGGTGCGTCCTCGTGGTTTTGTCCTTGTGGGTGCGTCCTCTTGGTTTTGTTGTTGTGGGTGCGTCCTTGTAGGTGCGTCCTCGTGGTTTTGTCCTTGTGGGTGCGTTATGTACATGGGAGGAGCCTGTGATACTTATGTACATGGGAGGAGCCTGTGATACTTATGTACATGGGAGGAGCCTGTGATACTTATGTACATGGGAGGAGTCTGTGATACTTATGTACATGGGAGGAGCCTGTGATACTTGTGTACATGGGAGGAGCCTGTGATACTTGTGTACATGGGAGGAGTCTGTGATACTCGTGTACATGGGAGGAGCCTGTGATACTCGTGTACATGGGAGGAGCCTGTGATACTTGTGTACATGGGAGGAGCCTGTGATACTTGTGTACATGGGAGGAGTCTGTGATACTCGTGTACATGGGAGGAGCCTGTGATACTCGTGTACATGGGAGGAGCCTGTGATACTTGTGTACATGGGAGGAGCCTATGATACCTATTTACATGGGAGTTTTTTTTTTTTTTTTTATAAATTTGGAAACATTTCAAACAAACTTCTCTCACGATGTCATTATGGGAGATTGTTTGTAGAATTTTGAGGAAAATAATGAAATTGATCCATTTTGGAATAAGGCTGTAACATAACAAAATGTGGAAGAAGTGAAGCTCTATGAATACTTTCCTGTATGTAGATTTTCAGGAGTAGCGGTGACATTTTCTATACATTGAGGTTTTGGAGAACTCGGGTGTTTGTTTAGCATTTTTGTGACTTTATATCTTCCTCTCCATACAGATCGCAATGGTTGTGTTTTCCAGCCAATCGATGTAAAGTGCAGCCGGGTTCAGGAATGGAAAGGGCGCTGACAGGGTCAAAAATTCCCTTTCAACAGCGTGTGTTATATCATGTGACGTGTTCACCCGCGCTGCCAGCAGCCATAGTCACGGGTCACGTGACCGGCGCGTCCTGAAATAGAGTCCCATGAACTCGACGCGACGAAAGACGCGCTGGAGGATTCCTACAGAACAACAACAAGAGCCAATCACAGGAGAGGGATTCTGGGATCCAACGTTCCACCCTGTGACAAGAACGAAGATCCAGATACCAATCAGATGACAGACAATTCCAGGGGAAGCGATGATCTGTAGAGGGACGGAAGGAGCAAACAGAGCCGGGATGGGTGGAGCGCGTGGATGGAGCATGTGGATGGAGCATGTGGATGGAGCATGTGGATGGAGTGCATGGATGGAGCGCGCGTTGATGGAGCGAGCGGATGGAGCGTGCGGATGGAGCGCGTGGATGGAGCGCGTGGATGGAGCGCGTGGATGGAACGTGTGGATGGAGCGCTGGATGGAGCGTGTGGATGGAGCGTGTGGATAGAGCGCTGGATGGAGCTCGTGGGTGGAGCTCGTGGGTGGAGCGTGTGGATGGAGTGCATGGATGGAGCATGTGGATGGAGCGCGTGGATGGAGCGCGTGGATGGAGCATGTGGATGGAGCGCGCGGATGGAGCGCGTGGATGGAGCGCGCGGATGGAGCGCGTGGATGGAGCGCGTGGATGGAGCGCGCGGATAGAGCGCACAGATGGAGCGCGTGGATGGAGCATGTGGATGGAACGCGCGAATGGAGCGCATAGATGGAGCGCATGGTCAATCTTTTGGACTTAGATACTCCTGTTTATCTTTCACCCAAAGCCAGGGTCACCCTTCAAAGTTTCCCTTTTATCAGAGTCCTCCTCTTATAATAGTCCCCTTCATATCAGAATCCCCCTTACCTCAGGGTCCCCATCAGAGTCCAACTCATATTAGGGTTCCTATCATAGTCCCACCTTATGTTAGAGTCCCCTTCAAAGTCCCACTTATATCAGAGTCCTCGCTCACATCAGGGTCCCCATCAGAGTCCAACTCATATCAGGGTTCCTATAATACTCCCACCTTATGTCAGAGTCCCCTTTAAAGCCCCCCCCTTATATCAGAATCTCCATCAGAGTCCCCCCTAACATCAGGGTCCCCATCAGAGTCCCCCCTAACATCAGGGTCCCCATCAGAGTCCAACTCATATCAGGGTTCCTATCATAGTCCCACCTTATGTTAGAGTCCTCTTCAAAGTCCCCCTTATATCAGATTCCCTCCTCATGTCTTAGTCCCCTCCAAAGTCCCCCTTATATCAGGGTCCCCCATCAGAGTGCCCCCTTACATCAGAGTCCCTATTGGAGTGACCCCCCCCCATATCAGGGTTCCTATCATAGTCCCCATAAGAGTTTCCCTCACGTTAGGGTCTTCATCAGAGTCCTCATCAGAGGCCCCTTTATGCCCAAGTCCCCATCAGCGTCTCCCTACAATAAAGTCCCCACTTAATGTAAGAGTCTCCATCAGAGTCCCTTTACATCAGACACCCTGTTGGAGTGCTCTCCCCACATCAGGGTTTCCATCACAGTCCCCACTTATGTCAGGGAACCCTTTAGAGTTACCCACCCATGTTAGGATCTCCATCAGAGTCCCCGCCTCCCCATCAGAGACCTCTTTACATCAAGGACCCCATCAGAGTCCCCCCTTATGTCCGAGTCCCCATCAGAGACCCCCTTACATCAGAGACCCCATCAGAGGCCCCCTTACATCAGGGACCCCATTACATGCACAGTTACATAGTTAGTCAGGTTGATAAAAAGACACAAATCCATCCAGTTCAACCAATTAGAGTCATCAACAATTACATCCAAATCCCTTGTGCATCTTGGTGGGTGCGTCCTTGTTGGTGCATCTTCGTGGGTGCGTCTTCATGGGTGCGTCTTCGTGGTGTGCGTCCACATGGGTGCGTCCTTGTGGGTGCGTCCTCGTGGTTTTGTCTTTGTGGGTGTGTTCCGTAGGTGCGTCCTCGTGGTTTTGTCCTTGTGGGTGCGTCCTCGTGGTTTTGTCCTTGTGGGTGCGTCCTCGTGGGTGCGTCCTCGTGTGTGCGTCCTCGTGGTTTCGTCCTCGTGTTTTCGTCCTTGTGGGTGCGTGCTCGTAGGTGCGTCCTCGTAGTTTTGTCCTTGTGGGTGCGTCCTCGTGTTTTTTTTCCTCATGGGTGCGTCCTTGTGGTTTCGTCCTCGTGGGTGCGTCTGGGTGTGTGCGTCCTCATGGGTGCATCTTCGGGGGTGCGTCCTTGTGGTTGCGTCCTCGTGGTTTTGTCCTTGTGGGTGCGTCCTCGTAGGTGCGTCCTCTTGGTTTTGTTGTTGTGGGTGCATCCTCGTAGGTGCGTCCTCTTGGTTTTGTTGTTGTGGGTGCGTCCTCGTAGGTGCGTCCTCGTGGTTTTGTCCTTGTGAGTGCGTCCTCGTGTTTTTTTCCTCATGGGTGCATCCTCGTGTGTGCGTCCTCGTGGTTTCGTCCTCGTGTTTTCGTCCTTGTGGGTGCATGCTCATAGGTGCGTCCTTGTGGTTTTGTCCTTGTGGGTGCGTCCTCGTGGTTTTGTCTTTGTGGGTGTGTTCCGTAGGTGCGTCCTCGTGGTTTTGTCCTTGTGGGTGCGTCCTCTTGGTTTTGTTGTTGTGGGTGCGTCCTCGTAGGTGCGTCCTCGTGGTTTTGTCCTTGTGGGTGCGTCCTCGTGGTTTCGTCCTTGTGGGTGCGTCCTCGTGGTTTTGTCCTTGTGGGTGCGTCCTCGTGTGTGCGTCCTCGTGGTTTCGTCCTCGTGTTTTCGTCCTTGTGGGTGCGTGCTCGTAGGAGCGTCCTCGTAGTTTTGTCCTTGTGGGTGCGTCCTCGTGTTTTTTTTCCTCATGGGTGCGTCCTTGTGGTTTCGTCCTCGTGGGTGCGTCTGGGTGTGTGCGTCCTCATGGGTGCATCTTCGGGGGTGCGTCCTCGTGGGTGCGTCCTCGTGGTTTCGTCCTTGTGCGTGCGTCCTTGTAGGTGCATCCCCGTGGTTTTGTCCTTGTGGTTTTGTCCTTGTGGGTGTGTCCTCGTAGGTGCTTCCTCATGGTTATGTCCTTGTGGGTGCGTCCTCTTGGTTTTGTCCTTGTGGGTGCGTCCTCGTGATTTTGTCCTTGTGGGTGCGTCCTCGTGGTTTCGTCCTTGTGGGTGCGTGCTCATAGGTGCGCCCTCGTGGTTTTGTCCTTGTGGGTGCGTCCTCCTGTTTTTTTCCTCATGGGTGCGTCCTCGTGGGTGCGTCCTCGTGGGTGCGTCCTCCTGGTTTCGTCCTCGTGGTTTTGTCCTGTCATGGCACACAGTAAGGAGAGGAAAGTATCAGATCCAAACAAGTAATTAGAAGAAAGTGTTCCCAGGAAGAGATCTCCAACCAGCCATAACCTGAATCTGACCTCCTAATGGGACTCTTAACCTCAACCTAACCTTTAAACGGAGGCGGGCTGATTGAATCTCTCACAGGAGTTCATTTACTAAAGTGTCTTCCCACTCAGCGAGGGAATTATCCCCACAGAGAAAATGGAAGAAAGAAACAAAAAGATGGAAATAGAAGAAAAAAAAAGAAAGAGAATGAATCAAGGCAAACAGACGGATCCCTTCCTGAGGGGATTTTCTCTTCGTTCGGGGGATGGGGTGAAATTTCACCTGGCAGAGAATAGCCAATCACTGCAAGGGAAAAAAAAACAGCATTTTTTTCTGTCACGCGATTGGATGATGAAGGTCAGCGGAGATTCACCTCATTCACTAAGCTCTGCGGAAAATTCCCCCAGCAAAGTGAATCATCTATTTGCCTTCAGTGCCACCTCACCAGTGGCCATCAGTGCCACCTCATCAGTGCCCACCAGCGCCACCTATCAGTGCCACCTTATAAGTACCGCTTATCAGTGCCCATCAGCGACACCTCTCAGTGACCATCAGTTTCGGCTAGCAGTGCCCATCAGCGACACCTATCAGTGCCCATCAGTGTTGCCTATCAGTGCCACCTCATCAGTGCCCATCAGCAACACCTACCAGTGTCCTACAGTGTCGCCTATCAGTGCCACCTTATCAGTGCCTATTAGTGCCACCTCACCAGTGCCCATCAGTGCCACCTATCAGTGCCCATCAGTAACACCTATCAGTGCGCTATAGTGTCGCCTATCAGTGCCACCTCACCAGTGCCCATCAGCAACACCTTCCAGTGCCCTACAGTGTCGCCTATCAGTGCCCATCAGTACCACCTCACCAGTGCCTATCTGTGCCACCTCATCAGTGCCCATCAACGCCACCTATTAGTGCTGCTTATCATTGCCCTTCAGTGCCGCCTATCAGTGCCCATCAGCAACTCCTATCAGTGCCCTACAGTGTCACCTATCAGCGCCACCTCATCGGTGCCCATCAGTGCCGACATCATAAGTGCCCGTCAGTGAAGGCAAAAAAAATGACCTGTTTGCAAAATTTTATAACAAACTATAAAAAAATGATTTCATTTTTTTTTTTCTGAATTTACAGCCTTTTTTTGTTTGTTTGGCAAAAAAATAAAAATAAACCCTCCGTGGTGATTAAATGCCACCAAAAGAAAGCTTTATTTGTCTGAACAAAATAACAAATATCTCACATGTGTGCAGTGTCACATGACCGCGTCATTGTCATTCAAAGTGTGACAGCGCTGAAAGCTGAGAATTGGCCTGGGCAGGAGGGGGTGAAAGTTCCCGGCACTGAATGGGGTTAATATCACTGGGCTGGATTCAGGTAGATTTGCGCTTTTTTTATGGAGGCGCAGGGCAACGCCCCCGCAAATTTACTACGCTGCCCTTGATTCACGGAGCAGTAGCTCCGTAAATTGCGTGGGCGCGCCGGCGTAAGAGCGCGCAATTTAAATGATCCCGTAGGGGGCGGGAATCATTTAAATTAGGCGCGTTCCCGCGCCGATCGTAGAGCGCATGCTCCGTCGGGAAACTTTCCCGACGTGCATTGCGCCAAATGACGTCGCAAGGATGTCATTTGCTTCAAAGTGAACGTGAATGGCGTCCAGCGGCATTCACGAATCACTTACGCAAACTACGTAAATTTGAAATTTCGCGACGCGGGAATGACGGGTATACGTAGCATTGGCTGCCCCCTAATAGCAGGGGCAGCCTTACGCGGAAAACGCCGTACGCAAACGACGTAAACTGCGTACGCAGGGCTCGCGTAACGTTGTGAATCGGCGTTAGTATGCAATTTGCATACTATACGCTGGGCACAACGGGAACGCCACCTAGCGGCCATCGCAAGAATGCAGCCTAAGATATGCGTGGCATAAGAGCCTTATGCCGCGCATATCTTAGGCTGCAGTCGGCGTAACGAGGTTCCTGAATCAGGAGAAGTCGTTACGCCGGGGCAAGTAAGCAATTGCGCTGCGTAACTATGGTTACACAGGCGCAATTGCTTCTTGAATCCAGGCCACTATTTCCAGCCCAGGACAGCCCTTCGCCACGATGGGCCTCGCGCAGGAGGAGAAAGCGACCTGGCTCGTGATTTGCTGGTGATGAATTCGGCCTTTTCGGCGTAAGGAAGCGATATAAACGCGCAGGAAAAGAGCGAACGCTCCCGAAAAGGCCACCGCACATGATGGATGGACTGTACGCAAAGCTCCGCCTCCTCTTTCTTCTTTTCCTAAAGTCCTTTAACTGGGGAGGAGGGGGGAGCAAAAAAAAAAGCAGATGACGGAACCAACAGGACGCGCTTTTGTTTTCCACGGCGATGTTTAAAGGAAGAATGTGAAAAATTCCACATGGTGAGGAAACGGAGCTCGGCGGCAGGAAGTTTCCGTGTGTCCTGCTTCTTCTTCTGACATTAATGGCGGCGCGGCGTGCGTGTGATGCCATTGTTCATTGTGGAGCCGCGGCGAGATGTAAAGGCTTTGTAGAACCCCGCCCCCCCCCCATAAAGCGATGAATCCTCACGCCGGCGGCTATTATGGGAAGTCATGTGAAGATCGGACAGGAAACGTTAAACGCGGCCCGCTCTTCAAAATCGCTCTTCTTCCATTTAGTCATTTCACGGCTTTACCAAACCACAAAGGGAATCGCCGATGAGTTCTCGCTAGGCTCGCCGGGCCGTGTGATATGAATGGAGCAACGTGATTGGAGGCCCTCAAACCATCCATAATATGGCGCTCTTTGATCTTCTTTAAATTTTGGGGGGGGCAAACAAACTGAAAAAAAAAACCCCATCAATTGCAGCCTCACTGTGCCCATCAATTGCCGCCACTGTGCCATCAAACGCAGCCACTGTGCCCATCAATTGCCGCCACTGTGCCATCAAACGCAGCCACTGTGCCCATCAAATGCCGCCACTGTGCCCATCAATAGCCGCCAGTTTGCCCCATCAAACACCGCCAGTTTGCCCCATCAAATGCCGCCAGTTTGCCCCATCAATTGCTGCCAGTTTGCCCCATAAATTGCCACCAGTTTGCCCCATCAAATGCCGCCAGATTGACACATCAATTGCCGCCAGATTGACACATCAATTGCCGCCAGTTTGCACCATGAATTGCCGCCAGTTTGCCCCATCAATAGCCGTCAGTTTGCCCCATCGAATGCCGCCAGTTTGCCCCATCGAATACCGCCAGTTTACCCCATCGAATACTGCCAGTTTGCCTCATCAAATGCCACCAGTTTGCCTCATCAAATGCCACCAGTTTGACACATCAATTGCCGCCAGTTTGCCCCATCAAATGCCACCAGTTTGCCCCATCAAATGCCACCAGTTTGGTTGGTATTTTGGGATGAGGTTGGTAATGTAGCTCGGGGCAGAGTTGTGGATGGCTTTGTAGGTTGTTGTTTGTATTTTTTTTTTTTAAGTGAGTGGAAGCCAGTGGAGGGATCAGCAGAGAGGGGTGGAGGACACTAAGTGGAGGCCAGTAGAGTGATTGGCACAGAGGGGTTGAGGAAAAGCCATTAGAAGGATTGGCAGAGCGAGGGGATGGACACTGAGCTAGGCCAGAGGAGGGATCGGCCGAAAGGGGTGGAGGATACTGAGGGGAGACAAGTTGAAGGATTGACAGTGAGGGGCGGTGGACACCCCTGGACAGTAGCCAGTGGAGGGATTGGCAGAGAGAGGTGGAGGACAATGAGCAGAAGCCATTGGATAGATTGGCAGAGAGGGGTGGAGGACACCTAGCAGAGGCCAGAGCAGTGATTGTTAAAGAGGGGATGCCAGCGGAGTGATTGGCAGAAAGGGGTGGAGGACACTGAGCAGAAGCCATTGGATGGATTGGCAGAGAGAGGTGGCGGACACTGAGCTAGGCCAGAGGATGGATCTGCAGAGAGGGGTGGAGGACACCTAGCAGAGGCCAGAGCAGTGATTGTTAAAGAGGGGATGCCAGAGGAGTGATTGGCAGAAAGGGGTGGAGGACAGTGAGCAGCAGCATTTGGACACTGAGCAAAGGCCCGTGGAGGGGTTGGCAGAGGGGGTGGAGGACACCCTTGGACAGAAGCCAGTGGAGGGATTGGCAGGGAGGGGTGGAGGACACTGAGCTAGGTCAGTAGAGGGATTGGCAGAGTGGGGTGGAAGACACTGAATGGAGGACAGAGCAGGGATTGGCAAAGAGTGGTGGAGGGCAGTGAGCTAGGCCAGAGGAGGGATGTGGAGGACACTGAGGGGAGACAAGTTGAGGGATTGACAGTGAGGGGCGGTGGACACCCCTGGACAGTAGCCAGAGGAGGGATTGGCAGGGAAGGGTGGAGGACACTGAGCAGAAGCCATTGGATAGATTGGTAGAGAGGGGTTGAGGACACTGAATGGAGGCCAGAGGAGGGATTGGCAGAGAGGTGTGGAGGACACTAAGCAAAGGACAGTGGAGGGATTGGTAGAGAGGGGGTGGAGGACACTGAGCGGAGACCAGTGCAGGGATTGGTAGAGAGGGGGTGGAGGACACTGAGCGGAGACCAGTGGAGGGATTGGCAGAGAGGGGTGGAGGACACTGAGCGGAGACCAGTGGAGGGATTGGCAGAGAGGGGTGGAGGACACTGAGCGGAGACCAGTGGAGGGATTGGTAGAGAGGGGTGGAGGACACTAAGCGGAGACCAGTGGAGGGATTGGTAGAGAGGTGTGGAGGACACTGAGCGGAGACCAGTGGAGGGATTGGAGGAGAGGGGTGGCGGACACTGAGCGGAGACCAGTGGAGGGATTGGCAGAGAGGGGTGGAGGACACTGAGCGGAGACCAGTGGAGGGATTGGCAGAGAGGGGTGGAGGACACTGAGCGGAGACCAGTGGAGGGATTGGCAGAGAGGGGTGGAGGACACTGAGCGGTTGATAAAATGGATGGTCTCAAAGGGGGATATTCTGTAGAAGGCCAACAGGGAGAGAGTTGCAATAGTCAAGGCAAGAGATAACCAGGGAGAGAATTAGAAGCCGGACATACCCCATTTGGCCGATGCAGGTACCATGCCCCATGCTCCGTGCTCCATACCCCTTGCCCAATGCCCCATACCCCATGCCCTATGCTCCATGCTCCATGCCCCATGCCCTATGCTCCATGCCCTATGCCCCATGCTCCATGCTCCATGCCCCATGCTCCATGCTCCATGCCCCATGGCCTATGCCCCATGCTCCATGCCCCATGCTCCATGCCCCATGCTCCATGCTCTATGCCCCATGGCCTATGCCCCATGCTCCATGCCCCATGCCCCATGCTCCATGCCCCATGCTCCATGCCCCATGCTCCATGCCCCATGCTCCATGCCCAATGCCCCATGCTCCATGCCCCATGGCCTATGCCCCATGCTCCATGCCCCATGCTCCATGCCCCATGCTCCATGCTCTATGCCCCATGGCCTATGCCCCATGCTCCATGCCCCATGGCCTATGCCCCATGCTCCATGCCCCATGCTCCATGCCCCATGCTCCATGCCCCATGCTCCATGCCCCATACTCCATGCCCCATGCTCCATGCCCAATGCCCCATGCTCCATGCCCCATGCTCCATGCTCCATGCCCCATGCTCCATGCCCCATACCCCATGCCCCATGCTCAATGCCCTATGCTCCATGCCCCATGCTCCATGCCCCATGCCCCATGCTCCATGCCCCATGCTCCATGCCCTGTGCTCCATGCCCCATGCTCCATGCCCTATGCTCCATGCCCCATACTCCATGCCCCATGCCCCATACTCCATGCCCCATGCTCCATGCCCAATGCCCCATGCTCCATGCCCCATGCTCAATGCTCCATGCTCCATGCCCCATGCCCTATGCCCCATGCTCAATGCCCTATGCTCCATGCCCCATGCTCAATGCCCTATGCTCCATGCCCCATGCCCCATAGCCTATGCCCCATGCTCCATGCCCCATGCCCCATGCTCCATGCTCCATGCCCCCTGCCCCATTTTTGTTTCGGCTATTAGTGAACTGATGAACTTTCTTCCACATTACATCAGCTCAGAAATCCGTGGCTTTAGTTCCTTGACATAGTTTACCATCTTTTACCAAGAAAACACCCGGGTGACGTACGATGTGCTGGGGTTTGGTGTTTTATACCCCATATGTTGTCTGTCGTCAGGTTTATAGAACATGTGTAATATAATGAAGAATCTCAGGCTGTTATTATTATCGGGCGAGTGATTCCCATTCATGGCGGCCCTCCTGCGTGTCACTCCGGCTGCCTTGTGTTTGTTTCTTGTCTCCTTCTGGACACTCCGGCCGCACAATGCTTTATGTTCCTAATTAAGTCTTTGTGTCAATCGTCTCGCATTTCCTTGCACATCATAAACACGGCGTTGGCCGGCGGTACGGTGCTTGGGATAGGCGCTAACCCCATTGTCTGAACTCTTGTTTGTACAGAGTAAACACAGATGTCTCCTCGTGGATCACTAAGCAGTTGGCTGCGGATCCTGCTGACCCTCTCACCCAAATATCTCCGCGCTCGGTCAAAGAGCGCCGCGAAACGATTACTCAGCTGACGCGGATTTGTTTTTTTTAAAGTTCATCGTTTATTTTAAACCTTCGGTTTGCTGTGTAATTAAACTGCACCGAGCAACGTAGACCTGTGGCCAGAGGTGATCGGCGGGGCTCCCTTGTGTTCAGGCGGGGGCCGGTGCTACCACTAGGCAAACTAGGCAGCCCATTGGCTTTGACGCTTGAGAACCCAACTACCCCACAGTCCTTCGCTTTCCTTCATTGGGGGAAATGCAGAGGCGGCTCTAGCCTTAGGCAAAACTTGACACGGGGCCCACTCACACCCATGATGGGAAAAATGATTCAAGGACAAGAGCCTCTTCCCCACAACCCTGGCAGGTGGTTGTGGGGGGGTCTGCGGGCAGGGGGGCTTAGCGGAATCTGGAAGCCCCCTTTAACAAGGTGGCCCCCAGATCCTTCTCTTTAACCACTTAAAACCCCGAAAACAAGTTCCCATCGAACATTTGTTGTCGGAAATTCCGACCGTGTGTACGCGGCACAAGGCTTTCAAATTTCATCCAGACCTTCTACTTGAATGAAATCCCAGATATATTAACCACTTAAGACCCGGACCTTTAGGCAGCTAAATGACCCCGGCCAGTTTTTGCGATTCGGCACTGCGTCGCTTTAACTGACAATTGCGCGGTCGTGCGACGTGGCTCCCAAACAAAATTGGCGTCCTTTTTTCCCCACAAATAGAGATTTCTTTTGGTGGTATTTGATCACCTCTGCGTTTTTTATTTTTTGCGCTATAAACAAAAATAGAGCGCCAATTTTGAAAAAAATTCAATATTTTTTACTTTTTGCTATAATAAATATCCCCCAAAAATATATAAAAAAACATTTTTTTTTCCTCAGTTTAGGCCGATACGTATTCTTCTACCTATTTTTGGTAAAAAAAAATCGCAATAAGCGTTTATCGATTGGTTTGCGCAAAATTTATAGCGTTTACAAAATAGGGGATAATTTAAATGATTCCCGCCCCCTACGGGATAATTTAAATTGCGCGCGCTTACGCCGGGCATTTTGACGGCGCGCCCATGCATGAAAGAACGGGTTGCATACAATGTTCCACCTCTCCGAATACACGTCCTAAACGATCGGCCCGCAACGGAAGCTGCCGGGCGAAAGGGTTAAACATTTCCCACGTCCCTCCGCTGTCTCGCGGAATCCTGGGCTCTATTTCAACCTTGATTCAGAGGAGTCTGGTGAAAGATTATATCATTTTTACTGCGAGGCTTTGCTGTCTAGCGGGAGGAATATTTCTAAGTATCGTATTTATCAAACAGACCTGCTCACAGGAGACAGAGTGTGTGTAAGAGAGAGAAGGTAAAAGGAGAGAGAGTGTGAGAGACAGCTCAGGAGAGGAATAGATCACGCCGAGAGGCCGCGCCGCCCCTACAACACTCATTTTTTACTTTCTTGCACTTTACACTATTACATTTCAAAGGTTTATATCCTTTTTTTCCACCCTCGTTCTTATGGAAGGTTTGCTTTTCGGGGGGGGGGGGGGGAATTTTCATATGGCGGTGCAAAGAGCAGTGGCGATGTACAAATTGCAATAATCCAGGATTTCTGTATATTATGGACGACATTATCTGCCCAATCACAAGTGCATCTAGCAAGAGAGACAGCGCCCCGTCCATTAGGGGGCGCTGGAGCGCCAACCCCTCTATCCACGGCCATCACCCCCCATGCTCTATCCATGCCTGCCATTTTGACAGCACAGCCCAGAGTCCAGCCCAGTCCAGCCCTGCTTCAAGGTAATAAAGAAGATGGTGGCAGAAGGTGATGGTGGCACTGTGGCAGGAGGTTGTGGGGCAGGAGGTGATGGTGGCACTGTGGCAGGAGGTTGTGGGGCAGAAGGTGATGGTGGCACTGTGGCAGGAGGTTGTGGGGCAGGAGGTGATGGTGGCACTGTGGCAGGAGGTTGTGGGGCAGGAAGTGATGGTGGCACTGTAGCAGGAGGTTGTGGGGCAGGAGGTGATGGTGGCACTGTGGCAGGAGGTTGTGGGGCAGGAGGTGATGGTGGCACTGTGGCAGGAGGTTGTGGGGCAGGAGGTGATGGTGGCACTGTGGCAGGAGGTGATGTTGGCACTGTGGCAGGGGGTTGAGGGGCAGGAGGTGATGGTGGTATTGTGGCAGGAGGTTGTGGGGCAGGAGGTGATGGTGGCACTGTGGCAGGAGTTTGAGGGGCAGGAGGTGATGGTGGCACTGTGGCAGGAGGTTGTGGGGCAGGAGGTGATGGTGGCACTGTGGCAGGAGGTTGTGGGGCAGGAGGTGATGGTGGCACTGTGGCAGGAGTTTGAGGGGCAGGAGGTGATGGTGGCACTGTGGCAGGAGGTTGTGGGGCAGGAGGTGATGGTGGCACTGTGGCAGGAGGTTGTGGGGCAGGAGGTGATGGTGGCACTGTGGCAGGAGGTTGTGGGGCAGGAGGTGATGGTGGCACTGTGGCAGGAGGTTGTGGGGCAGGAGGTGATGGTGGCACTGTGGCAGGAGGTTGAGGGGCAGGAGGTGACGGTGGCACTGTGGCATGAGGTTGTGGGGCAGAAGGTGACGGTGGCACTGTGGCAGGAGGTTGTGGGGCAGGAGGTGATGGTGGCACTGTGGCAGGAGGTTGAGGGGCAGGAGGTGATGGTGGCACTGTGGCAGGAGGTTGTGGGGCAGGAGGTGATGGTGGCACTGTGGCAGGAGGTTGTGGGGCAGGAGGTGATGGTGGCACTGTGGCAGGGGGTTGAGGGGCAGGAGGTGATGGTGGTACTGTGGCAGGAGGTTGTGGGGCAGGAGGTGATGGTGGCACTGTGGCAGGAGGTTGTGGGACAGGAGGTGATGGTGGCACTGTGGCAGGGGGTTGAGGGGCAGGAGGTGATGGTGTCACTGTGGCAGGAGGTTGTGGGGCAGGAGGTGATGGTGGCACTGTGGCAGGAGGTTGTGGGGCAGAAGGTGATGGTGGCACTGTAGCAGGAGGTTGTGGGGCAGGAGGTGATGGTGGCACTGTGTCAGGAGGTTGTGGGGCAGGAGGTGATGGTGGCACTGTGGCAGGAGGTTGTGGGGCAGGAGGTGATGGTGGCACTGTGGCAGGAGGTTGAGGGGCAGGAGGTGATGTTGGCACTGTGGCAGGGGGTTGAGGGGCAGGAGGTGATGGTGGTATTGTGGCAGGAGGTTGTGGGGCAGGAGGTGATGGTGGCACTGTGGCAGGAGGTTGAGGGGCAGGAGGTGATGTTGGCACTGTGGCAGGGGGTTGAGGGGCAGGAGGTGATGGTGGTATTGTGGCAGGAGGTTGAGGGGCAGGAGGTGATGGTGGCACTGTGTCAGGAGGTTGTGGGGCAGGAGGTGATGGTGGCACTGTGGCAGGAGGTTGTGGGGCAGGAGGTGATGGTGGCACTGTGGCAGGAGGTTGTGGGGCAGGAGGTGATGGTGGCACTGTGGCAGGAGTTTGAGGGGCAGGAGGTGATGGTGGCACTGTGGCAGGAGGTTGTGGGGCAGGAGGTGATGGTGGCACTGTGGCAAGAGGTTGTGGGGCAGGAGGTGATGGTGGCACTGTGGCAGGAGGTTGTGTGGCAGGAGGTGATGGTGGCACTGTGGCAGGAGGTTGTGGGGCAGGAGGTGATGGTGGCACTGTGGCAGGAGGTTGAGGGGCAGGAGGTGACGGTGGCACTGTGGCAGGAGGTTGTGGGGCAGGAGGTGACGGTGGCACTGTGGCAGGAGGTTGTGGGGCAGGAGGTGATGGTGGCACTGTGGCAGGAGGTTGAGGGGCAGGAGGTGATGGTGGCACTGTGGCAGGAGGTTGTGGGGCAGGAGGTGATGGTGGCACTGTGGCAGGGGGTTGAGGGGCAGGAGGTAATGGTGGCACTGTGGCAGGAGGTTGTGGGGCAGGAGGTGATGGTGGCACTGTGGCAGAAGGTTGTGGGGCAGGAGGTGATGGTGGCACTGTGGCAGGGGGTTGAGGGGAAGGAGGTGATGGTGGCACTGTGGCAGAAGGTTGTGGGGCAGGAGGTGATGGTGGCACTGTGGCAGAAGGTTGAGGGGCAGGAGGTGATGGTGGCACTGTGGCAGGGGGTTGAGGGGCAGGAGGTGATGGTGGCACTGTGGCAGGAGGTTGTGGGGCAGGAGGTGATGGTGGTACTGTGGCAGGAGGTTGAGGGGCAGGAGGTGATGGTGGTACTGTGGCAGAGGGTTGAGGGGCAGGAGGTGATGGTGGCACTGTGGCAGGAGGTTGTGGGGCAGGAGGTGATGGTGGTACTGTGGCAGGAGGTTGAGGGGCAGGAGGTGATGGTGGCACTGTGGCAGGAGGTTGTGGGGCAGGAGGTGATGGTGGCACTGTGGCAGGAGGTTGTGGGGCAGGAGGTGATGGTGGTACTGTGGCAGGAGGTTGAGGGGCAGGAGGTGATGGTGGTACTGTGGCAGAGGGTTGAGGGGCAGGAGGTGATGGTGGCACTGTGGCAGGAGGTTGTGGGGCAGGAGGTGATGGTGGTACTGTGGCAGGAGGTTGAGGGGCAGGAGGTGATGGTGGCAGGACGTGGGGGTGGCGTTTTAACATACAATTATAAAAAAAAAGAAAAGTAATTTTCGGTTTCGGTTTCGGCCTGACATTTTTTTTATTTCGGTTTCGTTTCGGTTCTGAAATTTCCATTTCGGTGGACCTCTAATAATAACCAATGGATATCTGGATCGGCTCGTGTATAGACAGTTCAACACGGTGAACACAAGGGCCCAGATTCTCGTATCTGGGCGTAAAACTGCGGCGGCGTAACATATGTCATTTACGTTACACCGTCGCAAGTTTTACGGGCAAGTGCTTTATTCACAAAGAACTTGCCTGTAAAGTTGTGGCGGCGTAGCGTAAATCCCCCCGGCGCAAGCCCGCCTAATTCAAATGAGCCGGGTAGGGGGCGTAGAGCATTTAAATTAGGCGTGTTCCCGCGCCGAACGTACTGCGCATGCGCCGTCCCTAAAATTTCCCGGCGTGCATTGCGCTAAATGACGTCGCAAGGACGTCATTGGTTTCGACGTGAACGTAAATTGCGTCCAGCCCCATTCACGGACGACTTACGCAAACAACGTAAATTTTTAAATTTCGACGCGGGAACGACGGCCATACTTAACATTGGTTGCCCCTCATATAGCAGAGGGCAACTTTACGCGTCGCAAATCTAACGTAAACGTCGTAACTTCACTGCGTCGACCGCACGTACGTTCGGGAATTCGCGTATTTTGCTAATTTGCATACTCGACGGGGAAAACGACGGAGGCGACACCTAGCGGCGAAAAAAAAAATTGCATTTAAGATCCGACAGTGTAAGAGACTTACGCCTGTCGGATCTCATGGATATCAATGCGTAACTGATTGTAAGAATCAGGCGCATAGATACGACGGCCCAGATTAGGACTTACGACGGCGTACATGGCGTTGCGCCGTCGTAAGCCCTTTGAGAATCTGGGCCAAGGAACCCAACAAAGTCTGGTGATTAGTCAACGGAGGTCTTTGCTGCCCAAGAAAAACACCTTTTTTTTTACGCTTTCGCCCCGTCCTCCTTTTACCTTTATTTTTCCTTTTTTTATCCTCTTTTTGTCTCTTTCGCTCTCTTCTTGAAACTCCTTCACTTTCCCCATTTTTTTTTGTTTTTTTCACCATCAGGATAAAACCATCTGGTCTCACTTACAAGTCAGATCTCAGAACTCCCAAAGGCAGAATCCATTCCCCTCCCGCCTCTAAATCAGACCCCGGCGCTCGTAAATCACGCAGCAGGCTTATTTATTAGACGCAGTTTTGGGCCACTTCAAGCATGGAAAATAAATCTAACCAAAGAGTTCTGAAGCGATTTTCTTTCACATCTCTGTGGGATTATAGGGGGGAAGGCGGAGGGGGGAAGGGATTGGGGGGGGGGGGGGGGGGGTTCTGGAGGTCCCAGCCAAAGAGCCAAACTCCACAAGACTGATGGCGGGTCGAAGGGGCAAGGAAATGATGGGAGACCGTCTTCAAAAGACCCCCAGAGCCCCTTAAATCAAAACGCTAAACCGCCGCGGTCACTTCAAGAGATGGGCCGGGAGGAGGATTTGCTTTGGCAGGAGAGGAGAAGGTTTCATCACCGGATCTCTTCGGTGGGAAGTGGTTTCCATCCACATTGAATTTTCCTACAGAACCCGTTTGGGGAGCCGCACTTCATCCTGGGAGGAAATCCAACGGGAGTGTCGGGCGGAATATCACTTTTTTATTTTATTCAATAGAATCTGAACTTCTATGAAGAAGATTGGCATCTGCGTGTAGCGCCCCCTTACTTTCGGTATGGGCACTACGCTAAAGTTAGTGGGGAATGGGAGAGTTATTTTGCTCCCATTCATGATTTGCTAAATTTGGGCTTCTGTCCTTTCAGAACTGTCCTGTGGGTCAGTCTGCGTTCCAGGGGTGCGATCCCACCCCTGGGCGACAGTTGGCGCTAGAGGGGTTCTGACAGAGCCACTTTTCCCCAGCAGCCAATTAGAGGAGTTTTTCCCTCACTGGGCATGCTGGGGGAGGGGTATACCTGTGACAGACGCCATTGATTTGTGTTCTTCTTCGCGGGGTCCCGGTTCCAGGTGCGGCATCCACCTTCAGGGTGCGCGCATCCATGGACCCCGCCGGCGCGGCCCACCTGGGCGATACTGCAGGCTACACAGAACCTCATCCGGAGGTAAAAGGGGAATCCAGTGACTGGCTGGGTCCCCGGTTCTATTGAGAGGATCCCAGGCTGGGTGCCGTTCGATTGGGGGGTCGAAATACGTCGAAAAATGCGTATCGGCCTTAACTGAGATAAGAAATATTTTTATTTTTTTTAAAAATGGGATATTTATTATAGCAACAAGTAAAAAAAATATATATTTTTTTAAAATTGTCGCTCTTTTTTTGTTTATAGCGCAAAAAATAAAAACCGCAGAGGTGATCAAATACCACCAAAATAAAGCTCCATTTGTGGGAAAAAAAGAAAGTCAATTTTGTTTGGGAGCCACGTCGCACGACCGCGCAAATGTCAGTTAAAGCGACGCAGTGCCGTAAGCTGAAATTTCGCCTGGGAACGAGGGGGGTTTATGTGCCCAGTAAGGAAGTGGTTAATATGCCGATCCCAACAACAAATCAGCGACTCCTGCGGGGGTAGCGCTACACGCGGAAAAAGAAGTATGGCTTCTTCAGAGAGGTCATCACTTCTGTAGAGCGACCATGAGAGATCCGCGGGGGCGGAGCCAGGGGTGGTGACAGGATTTCTGACACCCTACGCGGAACCTAATTTTGCCACTCCCCATTGGCTCCACCCCTGACTCCGTCCCCTTTTTGCCCTGCCCATGTATACCCCACCTTTTTAATGAAGCCTCACCAGCGCCCATCAAATGCAGAGTCACCAGCGCCCATCAAATGCAGCCTCACCAGCGCCCATCAAATGCAGCCTCACCAGCGCCCATCAAATGCAGCGTCACCAGTGCCCATCAAATGCTGCCTCACCAGCGCCCATCAAATGCAGCGTCACCAGTGCCCATCAAATGCTGCCTCACCAGCGCCCATCAAATGCAGCCTCACCAGCGCCCATCAAATGCAGCCTCACCAGCGCCCATCAAATGCAGCCTCACCAGCACCCACCAAATGCAGCCTCACCAGCGCCAATCAAATGCAGCCTCACCAGCGCCCATCAATGCAGCCTCACCAGTGCCCATCAAATCTGTCTAGTTTGCCTAGTAGTAGCACCAGCCCTGGCCGGGGCCAGGTCATCCAGTCCCCGGGGCAAAGATGCTAAACTGTGAATCCCGCCCCACCCCTCCCCCGTTCATGCCGTGCAAGCTTAGGGAATACTATGCCCATCAGTCACTTTCTTTTCAAAATCATTGTCACTGTCACTAGTGCTGTCAGCCTTGTAACAGAAGAAAGGTGTCACCATCCCTACAGTAAACCATTGCGCCCCGGGGCAACCACCCTTTACACCCACCCATTATCCCGGCCCTTCCCCCCGGGGCGACCATCCTTTCCACCCACCCCTTGTCCCGGCTCTGTGCCCCGGGGCAACCACCCTTTCCACCCACCCCTTGTCCAGGCCCTGCGCCCCGGGGCAACCACCCTTTCCACCCACCCCTTGTCCCGGCCCTGCGCCCCGGGGCAACCACCCTTTCCACCCACCCCTTGTCCCGGCCCTGTGCCCCGGGGCAACCACCCTTTCCACCCACCCCTTGTCCCGGCCCTGCGTCCCGGGGCAACCACCCTTTCCACCCACCCCTTGTCCCGGCCCTGCGCCCCGGGGCAACCACCCTTTCCACCCACCCCTTGTCCTGGCCCTGCGCCCCGGGGAAACCATCCTTTCCACCCACCTCTTGTCCCGGCCCTGCCCCCCAGGACAACCACCCTTTCCACCCACCCCTTGTCCCGGCCCTGCCCCCCAGGACAACCACCCTTTCCACCCACCCCTTGTCCCGGCCCTGCCCCCCGGGGCAACCATCCTTTCCACCCACCCCTTGTCCCGGCCCTGTGCCCCGGGACAACCACCCTTTCCACCCACCCCTTGTCCTGGCCCTGCGCCCCGGGGAAACCATCCATTCCACCCACCCCTTGTCCCGGCCCTGTGCCCCGGGACAACCACCCTTTCCACCCACCCCTTGTCCTGGCCCTGCGCCCCGGGGAAACCATCCATTCCACCCACCCCTTGTCCCGGCCCTGCGCCCCGGGACAACCACCCTTTCCACCCACCCCTTGTCCCGGCCCTGCGCTGGGGAACGTGTTTCCTTTTCCCCTAAGTTACAACACACACAGCCAGGCACACATCGTTTTCTTCACCCTTCCACTGGCTCGAAGGGACAGTCTAGGGTTGTCTTTTATTGAAATGACGAACTTGGACTTGACCACAGGGGGTTGCTCACTCGGCACTGCTGCCATTCACAGAACACATTGTATCTATTTAATGAATGCAAGGCATTCTCTGACTGGATGAGGCAGAGACTGTGACCTCACCATCCCTCCTCTCCACCTCATCCAACCATAGCAAGCCTTGTATTGATTGAGAAAAATGCAAGGTGTTCTGTGAATGGTGGCGGTTCTAACCCCCCTGTGGTCAGTGTGAAGAAGGGAAGGCACTGGGCCTTGTATCATTGTGGGGTGATAGTCACTGACCAAGAATTCCTCAGAAGCGATGGGGAAAAATGTCATTCACGAAACGCGTAGGACTTTTTATTTTTTTTTCAAATGACAAATTTATTTGTATTTTCATTTTATCTTTATTGCATTTTAGTCCAAATATGAGACGTGACGTCTTTTTGACCCCCAGATCTCATATATAAGAGGACCTGTCATGCTTCTTTCTATTACAAGGGAAGTTTACATTTCTTGTCATAGGAATAAAAATGACACTATTTTTATTTTTAAAGAACAGTGTAAAAATAAAAAATAAAAGGTAAAATAAATACGATTTTTTTTTTTTTTAACACACGCGCCTGTCCCGTCGAGCTCGTGCACAGAAGCAAAAGCATACGTGAGAGGCGCCCGCATATAAAAACGGTGTTCAAACCACACATGTCAGTTGCGGGACAGTCCCGGGCAATCCGGGACACGTGAGCACCCTACATGTCAATTGCGGGACAGTCCCGGGCAATCCGGGACACGTGAGCACCCTTCATGACAATTGCGGGACAGTCCCGGGCAATCCAGGACACGTGGGCACCCTACATGTCAATTGCGGGACAGTCCCGGGCAATTCGGGACACGTGAGCATCCTACATGTCAATTGCGGGACAGTCCCGGGCAATCCGAGACACGTGAGCACCCTACATGTCAATTTGCGGGACAGTCCCGGGCAATCCGAGACACGTGAGCACCCTACATGTCAATTGCGGGACAGTCCCAGGCAATCCAGGACACGTGAGCACCCTACATGTCAATTGCGGGACAGTCCCGGGCAATCCGAGACACGTGGGCACCCTACATGTCAATTGCGGGACAGTCCCGGGCAATTCGGGACACGTGAGCACTCTTCTTGTCAATTGCAGGACAGTCCCGGGCAATCCGAGACACGTGAGCATCCTACATGTCAATTGTGGGACAGTCCCGGGCAATCCGAGACACGTGAGCATCCTACATGTCAATTGTGGGACAGTCCCGGGAAATCCGGGACACGTGAGCACCCTTCATGTCAATTGCGGGACAGTCGCGGGCAATGCAGGACACGTGAGCACCCTACATATCAATTGCAGGACAGTCCCGGGCAATCCGAGAAACGTGAGCACCCTTCATGTCAATTGCGGGACAGTCCCGGGCAATCCGAGACACGTGGGCACCCTACATGTCAATTACAGGACAGTCCTTGGCAATCCGAGACACGTGAGCACCCTACATATCAATTGCAGGACAGTCCCGGGCAATCCCAGACACGTGAGCACCCTACATGTCAATTGTGGGTCAGTCCCAGGCAATCCGAGACACGTGAACACCCTAAATGTCAATTGCGGGACAGTCCTGGCTAATCCGAGACATGTGAGCACCCTTCATGTCAATTGCGGGACAGTCCCGGGAAATCCGGGACACGTGGGCACCCTTCATGTCAATTGCGGGATAGTCCCGGGCAATCCGAGACACGTGATCACCCTACATGTCAATTGCAGGTCAGTCCTGGGCAATCTGGGACACGTGAGAACCCTACATGTCAATTGCAGGACAGTCCCGGGCCATCCGAGACACGTGGGCACCCTACATGTCAATTGCAGGACAGTCCCGGGCAATTCGGGACACGTGGGCACCCTACATGTCAATTGCGGGTCAGTCCTGGGCAATCCGAGACACGTGGGCACCCTACATGTCAATTGCAGGACAGTCCCGGGCAATCCGAGACACGTGGGCACCCTACATGTCAATTTCGGGTCAGTCCTGGCCAATCCAGGACACGTGAGCACCCTACATGTCAATTGCGGGACAGTCCCGGGCAATCCGAGACACGTGGGCACCCTACATGTCAATTGCGGGACAGTCCCGGGCAATCCGAGACACGTGAGCACCCTACATGTCAATTTCGGGTCAGTCCTGGCCAATCCAGGACACGTGAGCACCCTACATGTCAATTGCGGGACAGTCCCGGGCAATCCGGGACACGTGAGCACCCTTCATGACAATTGCGGGACAGTCCCGGGCAATCCAGGACACGTGAGCACCCTACATGTCAATTGCGGGACAGTCCCGGGCAATCCGGGACACGTGAGCACCCTACATGTCAATTGCGGGACAGTCCCGGGAAATCCGGGACACGTGAGCACCCTACATGTCAATTGCGGGACAGTCCCGGGCAATCCGGGACACGTGAGCACCCTTCATGACAATTGCGGGACAGTCCCGGGCAATCCGAGAAACGCGAGCACCCTTCATGTCAATTGCGGGACAGTCCCGGGCAATCCGAGACACGTGGGCACCCTACATGTCAATTGCGGGACAGTCCCGGGCAATCCGAGACACGTGAGCACCCTACATGTCAATTTCGGGTCAGTCCTGGCCAATCCAGGACACGTGAGCACCCTACATGTCAATTGCGGGACAGTCCCGGGCAATCCGGGACACGTGAGCACCCTTCATGACAATTGCGAGACAGTCCCGGGCAATCCGAGACACGTGGGCACCCTTCATGACAATTACGGGACAGTTCCGGGCAATCCGGGACACGTGAGCACCCTTCATGACAATTGTGGGACAGTCCCGGGCAATCCGAGACACGTGGGCACCCTACATGTCAATTGCGGGACAGTCCCGGGCAATCCGAGACACGTGGGCACCCTACATGTCAATTGCAGGACAGTCCCGGGCAATCCGAGACACGTGGGCACCCTACATGTCAATTGCGGGTCAGTCCCGGGCAATCCGAGACACGTGAGCACCCTTCATGTCAATTGCGGGTCAGTCCTGGGCAATCCGAGACACGTGAGCACCCTACATGTCAATTGTGGGACAGTCCCGGGTAATCCGAGACACGTGGGCACCCTAGGGAGAGGGGTTCCTGGAAATATGGGGGGGGGGGCATGCTCCTGATGCTGGGTGTCTGGAGAAGAAGGGGACGCTGCAGCAGAACATTATTACTCTCGTTACACATTGACCCAGAGCCCTTGTGCCGGATGACTTCTTCTCATCAATGGCCCCTTTTTATGGGCTACAAGGCCGACAAATATTTGCTTGGACATTGACCACCTGGGATGTAAACCGCCGTCATCCAAGGTACACATTGGTTGATTGCTGTTTATTTCGGGATGGCACCTATGATGCCACGAGGAGCCGCGCGCTTGTGTGCCCCCCACCCTTCTTGGCCAACTGATAAGTTGCATATTGCGACACGCGTAGGTGAGGACGGGAAGCATCGGGTTGCTTGAACTGCCCATGTGTACCAGCGTAGCTCCCAACTGTCCATATTTTGGAACTCCCCCGAAAATAAGCCCCCCCCCGGGTCTTATAATCATTTTTGTAACCAGTAGGGCTTATATTCGGGGTAGGGCTTGCCATTGAATCCCCGGTGTGAACAGCGTGACAGTGCTTGCAAACGGCCAGAATCCACCACCATAGCAAAAGGTACGTGTCTCTGCGATCCAACCGCGTCACCTACCTTCCCACAGCGCCGCTCAGCGCTTTCCGTGACCCACCTGATCGGTCTTCCCTGGCACAATCACTACCCGCACCGATCTTTGCAGGGTCTCAAGCAGGCAGGGATAGTCGAGAACACGCCAAAGGTCAGGGTCACAAGCAGGCAGGGATAGTCGAGAACACGCCAAAGGTCAGGGTCACAAGCAGGCAGGGATAGTCGAGAACACGGCAAAGGTCAGAGTCACAAGCAGGCAGGGATGGTCGAGAACACGCCAAAGGTCAGGGTCACAAGCAGGCAGGGATAGTCGAGAACACGCCAAAGGTCAGGGTCACAAGCAGGCAGGGATGGTCGAGAACACGCCAAAGGTCAGGGTCACAAGCAGGCAGGGATGGTCGAGAACACGCCAAAGGTCAGGGTCACAAGCAGGCAGGGATAGTCGAGAACACGGCAAAGGTCAGAGTCACAAGCAGGCAGGGATAGTCGAGAACACGCCAAAGGTCAGGGTCACAAGCAGGCAGGGATAGTCGAGAACACGCCAAAGGTCAGGGGCACAAGCAGGCAGGGATAGTCGAGAACACGCCAAAGGTCAGGGTCACAAGCAGGCAGGGATAGTCGAGAACACGCCAAAGGTCAGGGTCACAAGCAGGCAGGGATAGTCGAGAACACGCCAAAGGTCAGGGTCACAAGCAGGCTGGGATAGTCGAGAACATGCCAAAGGTCAGGGTCACAAGCAGGCAGGGATAGTCGAGAACACACCAAAGGTCAGGGTCACAAGCAGGCAGAGATAGTGGAGAACGTGCCAAAGGTCAGAGTCACAAGCAGGCAGGGATAGTCGAGAACACGCCAAAGGTCAGAGTCACAAGCAGGCAGGAATAGTCGAGAACTCGCCAAAGGTCAGGGTCACAAGCAGGCAGGGATAGTCGAGAACACGCCAAAGGTCAGGGTCACAAGCAGGCAGGGATAGTCGAGAACACGCCAAAGGTCAGGGTCACAAGCAGGCAGGGATAGTCGAGAACACGCCAAAGGTCAGGGTCACAAGCAGACAGGGATAGTCGAGAACACGCCAAAGGTCAGGGTCACAAGCAGACAGGGATAGTCGAGAACACGCCAAAGGTCAGGGTCACAAGCAGGCAGGGATAGTCGAGAACACGCCAAAGGTCAGGGTCACAAGCAGGCAGGGATAGTCGAGAACATGCCAAAGGTCAGGGTCACAAGCAGGCAGGGATAGTCGAGAACACGCCAAAGGTCAGGGTCACAAGCAGGCAGGGATAGTCGAGAACACGCCAAAGGTCAGGGTCACAAGCAGGCAGGGATAGTCGAGAACACGCCAAAGGTCAGGGTCACAAGCAGGCAGGGATAGTCGAGAACTCGCCAAAGGTCAGGGTCACAACCAGGCAGGGATAGTCGAGAACGTGCCAAAGGTCAGGGTCACAAGCAGGCAGGGATAGTCGAGAACACGCCAAAGGTCAGGGTCACAAGCAGGCAGGGATAGTCGAGAACGTGCCAAAGGTCAGGGTCACAAGCAGGCAGGGATAGTCGAGAACACGCCAAAGGTCAGAGTCACAAGCAGGCAGGGATAGTCGAGAACATGCCAAAGGTCAGGGTCACAAGCAGGCAGGGAGAGTCGAGAACATGCCAAAGGTCAGGGTCACAAGCAGGCAGGGATAGTCGAGAACTCGCCAAAGGTCAGGGTCACAAGCAGGCAGGGAGAGTCGAGAACATGCCAAAGGTCAGGGTCACAAGCAGGCAGGGATAGTCGAGAACATGCCAAAGGTCAGGGTCACAAGCAGGCAGGGAGAGTCGAGAACATGCCAAAGGTCAGGGTCACAAGCAGGCAGGGAGAGTCGAGAACACGCCAAAGGTCAGGGTCACAAGCAGGCAGGGATAGTCGAGAACATGCCAAAGGTCAGGGTCACAAGCAGGCAGGGAGAGTCGAGAACACGCCAAAGGTCAGGGTCACAAGCAGGCAGGGAGAGTCGAGAACACGCCAAAGGTCAGGGTCACAAGCAGGCAGGGAGAGTCGAGAACATGCCAAAGGTCAGGGTCACAAGCAGGCAGGGAGAGTCGAGAACACGCCAAAGGTCAGGGTCACAAGCAGGCAGGGATAGTCGAGAACACGCCAAAGGTCAGGGACACAAGCAGGCAGGGATAGTCGAGAACTCGCCAAAGGTCAGGGTCACAACCAGGCAGGGATAGTCGAGAACGTGCCAAAGGTCAGGGTCACAAGCAGGCAGGGATAGTCGAGAACACGCCAAAGGTCAGGGTCACAAGCAGGCAGGGATAGTCGAGAACGTGCCAAAGGTCAGGGTCACAAGCAGGCAGGGATAGTCGAGAACACGCCAAAGGTCAGAGTCACAAGCAGGCAGGGATAGTCGAGAACATGCCAAAGGTCAGGGTCACAAGCAGGCAGGGAGAGTCGAGAACATGCCAAAGGTCAGGGTCACAAGCAGGCAGGGATAGTCGAGAACTCGCCAAAGGTCAGGGTCACAAGCAGGCAGGGAGAGTCGAGAACATGCCAAAGGTCAGGGTCACAAGCAGGCAGGGATAGTCGAGAACATGCCAAAGGTCAGGGTCACAAGCAGGCAGGGAGAGTCGAGAACATGCCAAAGGTCAGGGTCACAAGCAGGCAGGGAGAGTCGAGAACACGCCAAAGGTCAGGGTCACAAGCAGGCAGGGATAGTCGAGAACATGCCAAAGGTCAGGGTCACAAGCAGGCAGGGAGAGTCGAGAACACGCCAAAGGTCAGGGTCACAAGCAGGCAGGGAGAGTCGAGAACACGCCAAAGGTCAGGGTCACAAGCAGGCAGGGAGAGTCGAGAACATGCCAAAGGTCAGGGTCACAAGCAGGCAGGGAGAGTCGAGAACACGCCAAAGGTCAGGGTCACAAGCAGGCAGGGATAGTCGAGAACACGCCAAAGGTCAGGGACACCCCCCTGCCCAAAAATCAGTTTGTGGTGTAACGAATCACAGCACAGTGATTGGACACAAGAGGCGGGATTTCTGATTTCTCCAATCACAAGCAGGGGGCGGGGATTGTGCTCCTCCAGGCATTCCCGGGCAGGGCAAGTACTGTCAGTGAGTAAAGCGGTGATGTGCCGGCCATTTTTGGGGGCATCAGATTGACCCAGGGGGGGGGGGGGGCTGTGTCAGTTTCATTCCGGGACACTGTATTGTCCTGGAATGAAGGTGCCCGGGACAGACCTGCAAAATGCGGGACTGTCCCGGGCAATCCGGGACACCTGGTCACCCTACGCCTGAGCTCTCTTACCCGCGCCAATCTTTGCAGAGGGAAATTTCAAGGGGTATGAATACTTTTTCCAGGCACTGTAGATATAATGGTGTATAATAATAATAATAAGAGATCTGCATGTCTCGGTTGGACCCATCAAGGCCGCCGAGCCTCCATTGCTCCTGGGAATAAATCTACGTACATAGAAGACCCTGGCCTGGATTCAAGAAGCAATTGCGCCTGTGTAACCATAAGTTACACAGCGCAATTGCTTACTTGCCCCGGCGTAACGAATGCTCCTGATTCAGGAACCTCGTTACGCCGACTGCAGCCTAAAATCTGCGCGGCATAAGGCTCTTATGCCCGCATATCTTAGGCTGCATTCTTGCGATGGCCGCTAGGTGGCGTTCCCGTTGTGCTCAGCGTATAGTATGCAAATTGCATACTAACGCCGATTCACAACGTTGCGCGAGCCCTGCGTACGCAATTTACATCGTTTCCGTACGGCGGTTTTCGCGTAAGGCTGCCCCTGCTATTAGCAGGGGCAGCCAATGTTACGTATACCCGTCGTTCCCGCGTCGCGAAATTTGAAATTTACGTTGTTTGCGTAAGTGAATCGTGAATGGCGCTGGACGCCATTCACGTTCACTTTGAAGCAAATGACGTCCTTGCAACGTCATTTGCCGCAATGCACGTCGGGAAAGTTTCCCGACGGAGCATGCGCTCTACGCTCGGCGCGGGAACGCGCCTAATTTAAATGATTCCCGCCCCCTACGTGATCATTTAAATTGCACGCGCTTACGCCGGGCATTTTGCCGGCGCGCCCACGCAATTTACGGAGCTACTGCTCCGTGAATCAAGGGCAGCGCAGTAAATTTGCGGGGGCGCAGGGCAAAAACGTTGCCCTGCGCCTCCGTAAAAAATGCGCAAATCTACTTGAATCCGGGCCCCTGTTTTCGAGGGTCGCGCTCGCTTGAAATGAAAGGAATTTGTGGTATTTGAGAGAAATTTTATTTTCTTGCCTCTAAACGCCCCTCCCCCCTCCCCACCCCCGCTTGTCAGAGTCGGGTTAATTGGAAGTGATTGGCTCTGACAGAGAGCATTAGAACTCAATGCATTGAAATGCTATTTATCATCCGCCTGTAATAAGGGCACATCGGGAGCCAAACCACACGCAGGAACCTTGATCACGCCGGTTATTGTACGGCGGAGCGCGGCGGGCGGGGGGGGGGCGCTTATAGAGCACAGATGAGGATTTAAAGGCGATATTGTTCATTTTCGGCTCTAATCTGCGCCGTGTGCGGTGACTATGTAGACCTCTTATGTCCGCCGTACACACCATCGCCCTTTTCGCCCGGCCAAACTCACGGCGGAATTCGGAGAACATGTTCTCTGTGTAAACTCCGATGGGATTCCTCGCAATATCCGATGGGAAAACTCCGATGGAATTCCTCGCAATATCCGATGGGAAAACTCAGATGGGATTCCTCGCAATATCCGATAGAAAAACTCCGATGGGATTCCTCGGAATATCCGATGGGAAAACTCTGATGGGATTCCTCGGAATATCCGATGGGAAAACTCTGATGGAATTCCTCGCAATATCCGATGGGAAAACTCCGATGGAATTCCTCGCAATATCCGATGGGAAAACTCCGATGGAATTCCTCGCAATATCCGATGGGAAAACTCTGATGGAATTCCTCGCAATATCCGATGGGAAAACTCCGATGGAATTCCTCGCAATATCCGATGGGAAAACTCCGATGGAATTCCTCGCAATATCTGATGGGAAAACTCCGATGGAATTCCTCGCAATATCCGATGGGAAAACTCTGATGGGATTCCTCGGAATATCCGATGGGAAAACTCCGATGGAATTCCTCGCAATATCCGATGGGAAAACTCTGATGGAATTCCTCGGAATATCCGATGGGAAAACTCTGATGGAATTCCTCGGAATATCCGATGGGAAAACTCCGATGGGATTCCTCGCAATATCCGATGGGAAAACTCCGATGGGGCGCACAATTGCGCGGTCGTGTCACATTGTACACATGGGACATTTTTATCATTTTCTTCTTTCAATGGTTTTTGATCGCCTCTCGTTTTTTTTTTTTTTGCTAAACAAACTAAAAAAGACCGAAATATTTGAGAAAAAAAATGTTTCTTCGTATTGGTTATAACATTTTGTTTTCTCCTTCACTGACGGGCACTGATGAGGCAGCACTGCTGGGCACTGAGGCGGCACTGATGAGTTGGCACTGATAAAGTGGCACTGATGGGCACTGATGAGGAGGCACTGATATGTAGAATTGATGGGCACTGATAGGCGTTACTGATATGCAGCACTGATGGGCACTGAGGCGGAACTGATGAGTTGGCACTGATAAGGTGGCGCTGATGGGCACTGATGAGGAGGCACTGATATGTAGAATTGATGGGCACTGATAGGTGGCACTGATATGCAGCACTGAGGGGCACTGATAGGTGGCACTGATGAGGCAGCACTGAGGCGGCACTGATATGTAGAATTGACGGGCACTGACTGGGCCGGGCCAGGAGAGCATTCATCAGAGAAGCAGCCAAGAGGCCCATGGTAACTCTGGAGGAGCTGCAGGGAAACTGCGAGCCAGGACTTCTCGTCCAACATCAGTACCTGACCTCACAAATGCGCTTCTGGAAGAATGGTCAGACATTCCCATAGACACCCTCCTAAACCTTGTGGACGGCCTTCCCAGAAGAGGTGAAGCTGTTATAGCTGCAAAGGGCGGAGCCAACTCAATATTGAACCCTCCGGAGTAAGACTGGGAGGCCATTAAAGTTCATGTGCGTGTAAAGGCCGGCGTCCCAATACTTTTGGTAATATAGCGTATGTGAGAAGTGTCAGGCTTGGGCTGGTATTGAAGAAGATACTAAGTAAAGGGGTATCCCGGGGAGAGGTGCATTAGATCACTGAGGGTCCCACGCCTCCTATGCTGGCACTTTGGCCCCTGAGAACCGTCCGGCAGATGTCTCTGCCTTATTACCGGAAACGTTTGAGGATCCTAACATTGCTTTGTACAAATATTTAATTAGCAGGTTTTGCCATTGTCTCCGTCCTCCGGGAGCCACGCCCAGGATTCAGGTTTGTTTGTATTCATAGACCTTTTATATTCTTATTCTACCTTCATATAATGTTTGATTTTTAATGGAGATCAGTAAAGTTCTTAAAGTAGTTCTAAAGCCTCAGTGGGGTAGATTCAGTAAGCAATTGCATCTGCGTATCCATAGATACGCAGCACAATTGCTTAGTTGCGCCGGCGTATCGAGTGCTCCTGATTCAGGAACCTCGTTACGCCGACGGCAGCCTAAGATATGAATGGCATAAGGCTCTTATGCCGTCGTATCGTAGGCTGCATTCTTACGATGGCCGCTAGGTGGCGTTCCCGTAGTGGTCAGCGTAGAGTATGCAAATTGCATACTCACGCCGATTCACAACCGTACGCGCGCCCTGCGTTGGCATTTTACGTTGTTTGCGTTCGTCGGTTTCTGCGTAAGGCTGCTCCTGCTATTAGCAGGGGCAGTCAATGCTAAGTATACCCGTCGTTCCCGCGTCGCGATTTTTAAAAATTACGTAAGTGAATCGTGAATGACGCTGGACGCCATTTACGTTCACGTTGAAACAAATGACGTCCTTGCGACGTCATTTACCGCAATGCACGTCGGGAAAGTTTCCCGACGGAGCATGCGCACTACGTTCGGCGCGGGAACGCGCCTAATTTAAATGATCCACGCCCCCTTACGGGATCATTTAAATTACGCACGCTTACGCCGGGCAGTTTTCCGGAGCGCACACGCAAATTACGGAGCTACTGCTTCGTGAATGAAGCGTAGCGCAGGTAATTTACGGAGGCGTAGCGTAAAAAACGGTACGCTGCGCCTCCGTAGTAGTGCGCGCCCCTACCTGAATCCACCCCAGTGTTTTTTATCTTACCATTCTATGCATTAAGGTAAAAAAAAAATCCGGTTCTGCAGAGCCCCCCCCCCTATTCTTACCCTGAGCCTGGTCCCATCCAGCAACATGCACGAGAGCCACGGCCCTTGACGATTACTCCCTCCTCATTGGGCAGATTGATAGCAGCGGCAGCTATGGGCCAGGGGGGGGGGGGGGGGCAAGTCGCTCGGTCTGTGTCGATAGACTCAGACTGGGTGGCTTTAGAGCCAGCATGCACAGGTGTCCCCCATGGAAAGTGGCTTTTCATGGGGGCACTCGCTGAAGAGGTGGGGCTTGGTGCGCCGATGGGGGACTCCAGAAAAGGAGGATCAGGGCGGCTCTGTGTAAAGCCGCTTTAAGTCTCCAGTCCAACTATCAAATTTTAGATGAAGAATTTCGGGTCTGTATGACCGGCCTTTGAATTTTAGAAAGGGAGTAAAATGAAAGGTGAAGTGCTTGGTTGTGGCCTCATATATTTGGGGTAAGGGAGAGGCGCGAAGATTGGGGGGGGGGGGGTTAATTAATGCAACTCTAATTGGAGCAGATATTGTTACTTGCAGCCGGGACAAATACTGTAGTTGCTGACTTACAGGTTCTTACCAGTCCAGCTCTGTCCTCCTGCAGCTGGGTCTTCCTACTGTTGCAGGTCCCCAGTGCTGTCAGCTCTGGCTTCTTGGACAGGTGAGCCGGCTTTGCCTTATTGGATAGAGGAGCTGGCTCTGGCTTCTTGGATAGAGGAGCTGGCTCTGGCTTCTTGGATAGAGGAGCTGGCTCTGGATTCTTGGATAGGGGAGCTGGCTCTGGATTCTTGGATAGGGGAGCTGGCTCTGGATTCTTGGATAGGGGAGCTGGCTCTGGATTCTTGAACAGGGGAGCCACCTCTGGCTTCTTGGCTAGGGGAGTCAGCTCTGGCTTCTTGGATAGGGGAGCCGGCTTTGGCTTCTTGGACAGGGGAGGCGGCTCTGGCTTCTTGGATAAGGGAGCCACCGCTGTCACCTTTAAAAGGGGAGCCAGCTCTGGCTTCTTGGATAGGGGAGCGGCTTTGGCTTGTTGGATAGGGGAGCAGGCTCTGGCTTCTTGGATAGGGGAGCAGGCGCTGTCATCTTGGATAGGGGAGCCGCCTATGACTTCTTGGATAGGGGAGTCTACTCTGGCTTCTTGGATAGGGGAGCCATCTATGGCTTCTAGGATAGGGAGGCTGCCTCTGGTTTCTTGGTTAGGGGAGCCATCACTGTAAACTTGGAAGGGGAGCCGGCTATGACTTCTTGGATAGGGGAGTCTACTCTAGCTTCTTGGCTAGGGGAGCCAGCTTTGGCTTCTTGGATAGAGGAGCAGGCTTTGACTTTTTGGATAGGGGAGCCAGCTTTGGCTTCTTGGCTAGGGGAGCCGGCTCTGGATTCTTGGATAGGGGAGCCAGCTCTGGCTTCTTGGATAGGGGAGCAGGCTCTGGCTACTTGGATAGGGGAGCAGGCTCTGGCTTCTTGGATAGGGGAGCCATCTCTGGCTTCTTGAACAGGGGAGCAGGCTCTTGCTTCTTGGATAGGGAAGCCGGCTCTGGCTTCTTGGATAGGGGAGCTAGCTTTTACTTTTTGGATAGGGGAGCCGGCGCTGTAATCTTGGATAGGGGAACAGGTGCTGTAATCTTGGATAGGGGAGCTGGCTCTGGCTTCTTGGATAGGGGAGCCGGCTATGGCTTCTTAGATCTTGGATAAGGGAACCGGGCCGGTGCTGTAATCTTGGATAGGGGAGCTAGCTCTGGCTTCTTGAATAGGGGAGCCAGCTCTGGCTTCTTGGATTGGGGACCGGCTCTGTAATCTTGGATAGGGGAGCCGGCTCTGGTTTCTTGGACAGGGGAGGAGGCTTTGGCTTCTTGGATAGGGGAGCCGACTCTGGCTTCTTGGATTGGGGAACAGCGCTGTAATCTTGGATAGAGAAGCCAGCTCTGGCCTCTTGGATAGGGGAGGAGGCTTTGGCTTCTTGAATAGGGGAGCCGACTCTGGCTTCTTGGATAGGGGAGCCAGCTCTGGCTTCTTGGATTGGGGAACCGGCTCTGTAATCTTGGATAGGGGAGCCGGCTCTGGTTTCTTGGACAGGGGAGGTGGCTTTGGCTTCTTGAATAGGAGAGCAGGCTCTGGCTTCTAGGATTGGGGAACAGCGCTGTAATCTTGGATAGTGGAGCCAGCTCTGGGCTCTTGGATGAGGGAGGGGGCTCTGGCTTCATGAATAGGGGAGCTGGCTCTGACTTCTTGGATAGGGGAGCCAGCTCTGGCTTCTTGGACAGGTGGGCCGGCTTTGCCTTATTGGATAGGGGAGCCGGCTATGGCTTCTTGGATAGAGGAGCGGCTTTGGCTTGGTGGATAGGGGAGAGGGCTCTGGCTTCTTGGATAGGGGAGCTGGCTATGGCTTCTTGGACAGGGGAGTCTACTCTGGCTTTTTGGATAGGGGAGCCGGCTCTGACTTCTTGCATAGGGGAGCCATCTATGGCTTCTAGGATAGGGAGGCTGCCTCTGGCTTCTTGGTTAGGGGAGCCATCACTGTAATCTTGGAAGGGGAGCCGGCTATGACTTCTTGGATAGGGGAGTCTACTCTAGCTTCTTGGCTAGGGGAGCCAGCTTTGGCTTCTTGGATAGAGGAGCAGGCTTTGACTTCTTGGATAGGGGAGCCAGCTTTGGCTTCTTGACTAGGGGAGCCGGCTCTGGCTTCTTGGATAGAGGAGCAGGCTTTGACTTCTTGGATAGGGGAGCCAGCTTTGGCTTCTTGGCTAGGGGAGCCGGCTCTGGCTTCTTGGATAGGGGAGCAGGCTCTGACTTCTTGTATAGGGGAGCCATCTCTGACTTCTTAGATAGGGGAGCCAGCTCTGACTTCTTGGATAGGGGAGCAGGCTCTGGCTTCTTGGATAGGGGAGCAGGCTCTGGCTTCTTGGATAGGGGAGCCAGCTCTGGCTTCTTGGATTGGGGACCGGCTCTGTAATCTTGGATAGGGGAGCCGGATCTGGTTTCTTGGACAGGGGAGGAGGTTTTGGCTTCTTGGATAGGGGAGCCGGCTCTGGCTTCTTGGATAGGGTAGTTAGCTTTTGCTTTTTGGATAGGGCAGCTGGCTCTGGCTTCTTAGATAGGGGAGCCGGCGCTGTAATCTTGGATAGGGGAGCTGGCTCTGGCTTCTTGAATAGGGGAACCAGCTCTGGCTACTTAGATCTTGGATAAGGGAACCAGGCCGGCGCTGTAATCTTGGATAGGGGAACAGGCGCTGTAATCTTGGATAGGGGAGCCAGCTCTGGCCTCATGGACAGGGGAGAAGGCTTTGGCTTCTTGGATAGGGGAGCCAGCTCTGGATTCTTGGATTGGGGACCGGCTCTGTAATCTTGGATAGGGCAGCCAGCTCTGGTTTCTTGGACAGGGGAGGAGGTTTTGGCTTCTTGGATAGGGGAGCCAGCTCTGGCTTCTTGGATTGGGGAACAGCACTGTAATCTTGGATAGGGGAGCCAGCTCTGGCCTCCTGGATAGGGGAGGAGGCTTTGACTTCTTGAATAGGAGAGCCGGCTCTGGCTTCTTGGATTGGGGAACAGCGCTGTAATCTTGGATAGGGGAGCCAGCTCTGGGCTCCTGGATAGGGGAGGAGGCTCTGGCTTCTTGAATAGGGGAGCTGGCTCTGACTTCTTGCATAGGGGAGCCAGCTCTGGCTTCTTGGACAGGTGAGCCGGCTTTGCCTTATTGGATAGGGGCTTGTAATCTTGGATAGTGGAGCCAGCTCTGGCCTCCTGGATAGGGGAGGAGGCTTTGACTTCTTGAATAGGAGAGCCGGCTATGGCTTCTTGGATTGGGGAACCGGTGCTGTAATCTTGGATAGCGGAGCCAGCTCTGGCCTCCTGGATAGGGGAGGAGGCTTTGACTTCTTGAATAGGAGAGCCGGCTCTGGCTTCTTGGATTGGGGAACCGGTGCTGTAATCTTGGATAGAGGAGCCGGGTCTGGCCTCCTGCATAGGGGAGCCGGCTCTGGTTTCTTGGATTGGGGAACCGGTGCTTTAATCTTGGATAGCGGAGCCAGCTCTGGCCTCCTGGATAGGGGAGGAGGCTTTGACTTCTTGAATAGGAGAGCCGGCTCTGGCTTCTTGGATTGGGGAACCGGCGCTGTAATCTTGGATAGGGGAGCCAGCTCTGGCCTCCTGCATAGGGGAGCCGGCTCTGGTTTCTTGGATAGGAAAACTGGCTCTGGCTTCTTGAGGAACCCCTAAAGCCTGAAGGACAGTAAACTGGCCCTCTATTTAGAAAGATTGGAGACCCTTGTTCTGGCCATTCATTAATTCAGGTGATTGGTGGTGTGCAGAATGCGATGGTACTACAGTAATAAGATTGAGGGGAACAAAAATATGTTTTCCTGAAGCAAACAGACCCCAAACTCGCCATATCTTGTCATTATTCCCATGGGGGACGGGCGTCTCGCTGTCAGAGTCTCCCATAATCCCATCCGGCTGTGGCCGCCTTTAGTATGTTGGGGCCAATAAAATCCAACGGAAACGAGTAACATTTAAGCACGCACACCGACATGACCACACATATCATACAGATCATTGTATACAAGACCGGCCTGCTAATAAAGCGCACATACCTGGAATTCCTGTAAAACGTATACATCATAAAATAAGTTTATGGCCATTTCATTGGAGAGTCCTATTTGCATTAATGTAATAAAGAGGTCATGCATATAATAAATTGTTATAAATAATAAAAGCCTGTTCTCTCCGGGAAAGAGCATATACACTTCTCTGAAATCGAATGTGCAAATATAAAACAAATTTTTGTCTAATTTAAAGCTGAACTAAACTCTCTCAATCCACATGAGCTCTGTGTAATCCTTATGCTGCTAGCAGGAGTAACTAGATAGTTCATACTTTCTTTTATATATTTTTCAGTTACTTCCTGGTTTCTAGCCTAGGCAAAAATGATGTCATATATCCTAGGAGTCTTCATGGGGGAGGAGGGGCTTTCTCAGCTAAGCACACCCACCTGACTGCATGCCTGAGCTAAGGGCAAATGGATTCCAGAAAGTAAAGGCGACATAACATGGTGCTTCAGTTGAGTTCTGCTTTAAATAGTTTGCTGTGAGCGCTGTGTAAACTGTATGGAGCCCCAGCTTGTGGTGCTCACTGCTCAGATACAGTTTAGATCTGCTTTAAATAGTTTGTTTGGATCACATGCACCTGCTGGGGGCGCTGTATAAACTGTATGGAACCTCAGCTATACATACAGTATACATCACTGTGCACTATGAGACTTCCCATCCCATTGCTGGAAAAAAAAAATGAGTTGGGACTGAGCACTGCTCAGCTATTCACAGGAAGACTTGTATTTCCTCAATGAATACGAGACCTCCTCTGATTGGCTTAGGTAGAGATCATTACATCATATGCCTGCCTCTCCACCGCAGCCAATTAGAGAAAGATTTGTATTCATTCATAAAAATACAAGGTTTCCTGTGAGTGGCTGCTCCATACAGTTTATATTGCGCTCCTCCCGCAGGCAAATGATTTAAAGTCATTGGAAACCAGTAGTTCAGCTTTAAAGTCCTTTGTCTTTCAGTGCCAAACATTAAACCAGTCGCAACCACAAAACCAGTCCCACCCACAAAACCAGTCCCAACCATTAAATCACTTTAGTAATATAGTGTATATAATAGGGTTCAAATACTGAATAGTGTGGAGATCCCTATTTTAGACTAAAGAGTGTGGAGACCCCTATCCTAGACTAAAGAGTGTGGAGACCCTCATCCTAGACTAAAGAGTGTGGCGACCCTCATCGTAGACTGAAGAGTGTGGCGACCCTCATCCTAGACTAAAGAGTGTGGAGACCCTCATCCTAGACTAAAGAGTGTGGCGACCCTCATCGTAGACTGAAGAGTGTGGAGACCCTCATCCTAGACTGAAGAGTGTGGCGACCCCTGTCCTAGACTGAAGAGTGAGGAGACCCTCATCCTAGACTGAAGAGTGTGGAGACCCTCATCCTAGACTAAAGAGTGTGGCGACCCTCATCCTAGACTGAAGAGTGTGGCGACCCTCATCCTAGACTGAAGAGTGTGGAGACCCTCATCCTAGACTGAAGAGTGTGGAGACCCTCATCCTAGACTGAAGAGTGTGGAGACCCTCATCCTAGACTAAAGAGTGTGGCGACCCTCATCCTAGACTGAAGAGTGTGGCGACCCTCATCCTAGACTGAAGAGTGTGGAGACCCTCATCCTAGACTGAAGAGTGTGGAGACCCTCATCCTAGACTGAAGAGTGTGGAGACCCCTATCCTAGACTGAAGAGTGTGGAGACCCCTATCCTAGACTGAAGAGTGTGGAGACCCTCATCCTAGACTGAAGAGTTTGGAGACCCTCATCCTAGACTGAAGAGTGTGGCGACCCTCATCCTAGACTGAAGAGTGTGGCGACCCTCATCCTAGACTGAAGAGTGTGGAGACCCTCATCCTAGACTGAAGAGTGTGGAGACCCCTATCCTAGACTGAAGAGTGTGGAGACCCTCATCCTAGTCTGAAGAGTGTGGAGACCCTCATCCTAGTCTGAAGAGTGTGGAGACCCTCATCCTAGACTGAAGAGTGTGGAGACCCCTATCCTAGACTGAAGAGTGTGGAGACCCTCATCCTAGTCTGAAGAGTGTGGAGACCGTCATCCTAGACTGAAGAGTGTGGAGACCCTCATCCTAGTCTGAAGAGTGTAGTGACCCTCATCCTAGACTGAAGAGTGTGGAGACCGTCATCCTAGACTGAAGAGTGTGGAGACCCCTATCCTAGACTGAAGAGTGTGGAGACCCTCATCCTAGTCTGAAGAGTGTGGAGACCCTCATCCTAGTCTGAAGAGTGTGGAGACCCTCATCCTAGACTGAAGAGTGTGGAGACCCTCATCGTAGACTGAAGAGTTTGGAGACCATAATCCTAGACTGAAGAGTGTGGAGACCCCTATCCTAGACTGAAGAGTGTGGAGACCCTCATCCTAGTCTGAAGAGTGTGGAGACCGTCATCCTAGACTGAAGAGTGTGGAGACCCTCATCCTAGTCTGAAGAGTGTAGTGACCCTCATCCTAGACTGAAGAGTGTGGAGACCGTCATCCTAGACTGAAGAGTGTGGAGACCCCTATCCTAGACTGAAGAGTGTGGAGGCCCCTGTTCTAGACTGAAGAGTGTGGAGACCGCTCATCCTAGACTGAAGAGTCTGGAGGCCCCTGTTCTAGACTGAAGAGTGTGGAGACCCCTATCCAAGACTGAAGAGTGTGGAGACCCCTATCCTAGACTGAAGAGTGTGGAGGCCCCTGTTCTAGACTGAAGAGTGTGGAGACCACTCATCCTAGACTGAAGAGTGTGGAGGCCCCTGTTCTAGACTGAAGAGTGTGGAGACCCCTATCCAAGACTGAAGAGTGTGGAGACTCTCATCCTAGACTGAAGAGTTGGTGAGGCCCCTGTTCTAGACTGAAGAGCGTGGAGATCTCTCATCCTAGACTCAAGAGTGTGGAGGCCCCTGTAATAGACTGAAGAGCGTGGAGACCTCTCATCCTAGACTGAAGAGTGTGGAGGCCCCTGTTCTAGACTGAAGAGTGTGGAGGCCCCTGTTCTAGACTGAAAAGTGTGGAGACCCCTATCCTAGACTGAAGAGTGTGGAGACTCTCATCCTAGACTGAAGAACATGTAGACTCCTGTCGTAGACCAAAGAGTGTGGAGACCCCTATCCAAGACTAAAGAGTGTGGAGACCCCCATCCAAGACTAAAGAGTGTGGAGACCCATGTTCTAGACTAAAGAGTCTGGAGACCCTCATCCTAGACTGAAGAGTGTGGCGACCCTCATCCTAGACTGAAGAGTGTGGAGACCGTCATCCTAGACTGAAGAGTGTGGAGACCCCCATCCAAGACTAAAGAGTGTGGAGACCCATGTTCTAGACTAAAGAGTATGGAGACCCATGTTCTAGACTGAAGATTGTGGAGACCCCCATCCAAGACTGAAGAGTGTGGAAAGGCAAATGACTCTGGAGTTCAGCTTTACCATTTCTTGTCTTCAAAGTCCAATCAACACGGCAAAAACTTCCCCAATAATAAGTCAGGGAGGAATTTCGCAGTTACATCGTTACAAATACAACGTGTCAGCAGTTTGTTTCAATGCCACAAGTAACTGTTTGTTACAATAAAATCTTCATCTTCATTTTTGGAAACTTTGTTGACAGCGGCGGTCGGTTCCTGAGCCAGTTAGTGTGGAAGCCGCCGTCTTCTGGCGCGCTCAGCGGTGACGGACAAAAAGTGCGTGAAAACCTTGTCAGTCCACGCCAGACTCCGTACGAGCGATCGAGTTTCACTTCTTTTTTTTCCCGTGTTCTTTTTCATTCCTTTTTTATTCAGTCAAAGGGGATTTAGGAGAAAAAAAAAAAAAAAAGAAAAACCTGCCCGGGAGAAGGACGTGTAATAAAAATTCTTCAAAAGACGGGCCTGACAGTGAGGGATGGCGGCATTATAAACGAGGCCTGAGCGCGGAGCGCGGGGAGAGTCATTAGACGTGGCCTAGAGAGAGAGGCGGCCGCGGCCCGCTTCCAGATGAGCCGTTACAGATTGGAAGTGTTTAGCTTTTTGTTGATTAAATGTAGCCCGGGACGTTGGTCTTGCCAAGCCTGGGGGAAAGGGTTTGTGTTCACTCAGACAAAACGCGGGAGAGGATATAAATAAAACAAAAGGAACGACTGAATTGTGCTGGGATGCGAATCCGAAATCGCCGCAGGTAGCGTGTGAGTAATAGAGGTAATAGTGAATAGGGATGAAACGTATGAATCATTTTATTCACCGCCTTTGTTATCCGTCACAGAAAAACACCGAAAGACCTGCAGGACGGTGATACCGCCATGTGTAATCTCCGCTCTACCAATGTGCCTATCCTGAGATCTGCGCAGAGGGCGGAGCCTGGAGCCAGGAAACGTGTCTGAGATACCGCCATGTGTAATCTCCGCTCTACCAATGTACGGATCCTGAGATCTGCGCAGAGGGCGGAGCCTGGAGCCAGGAAACGTGTCTGAGATACCGTCATGTGTAATCTCCGCTCCACCAACGTGCCTATCCTGAGATCTGCGCAGAGGGCGGAGCCTGGAGCCAGGAAACGTGTCTGAGATACCGCCATGTGTAATCTCCGCTCCGCCAACGTACCTATCCTGAGATCTGCACAGAGGGCGAAGCCTGGCTCTGTTTTAGTCGTTGGAACTGGTTTAGTAGTTGGGACTGGTTTAGAGGTTGGGACTGGTTTAGTGGTTGGAACTGGTTTAGAGGTTGGGACTGACTTAGTGGTTGGGACTGGTTTTGTGTTCAGGACTGGTTTAGTGGTTGGGACTGGTTTTGTGTTCGGGACTGGTTTAGTAGTTTAGACTAGTTTAGAGATTGGGATTGGTTTAGTGGTTGGAACTGGTTTAGAGGTTGGGACTGGGTTTGTGTTTGGGACTGGTTTTGTTTTTTGGGACTGGTTTAGAGCCAGGAAACGTGTATGAGATACCGCCATGTATAATCTTCGCTCCGCCAATGTATCTATCCTGAGATCTGCACAGAGGGCGGAGCCTGGAGCCAGGAAACGTGTCTGAGATACCGCCATGTGTAATCTCCACTCCACCAATGTACGGATCCTGAAATCTGCGCAGAGGGCGGAGCCAGGAAACGTGTCTGAGATACCGCCATGTGTAATCTCTGCTCCACCAATGTACGGATCCTGAGATCTGGGCAGAGGGCGGAGCCTGGAGCCAGGAAACGTGTCTGAGATACCGCCATGTGTAATCGCCGCTCTACCAATGTACGCATCCTGAGATCTGCGCAGAGGACGGAGCCTGGAGCCAGGAAACGTGTCTGAGATACCGCCATGTGTAATCTCCGCTCTACCAATGTACGGATCCTGAGATCTGCGCAGAGGGCGGAGCCTGGAGCCAGGAAACGAGTCTGAGATACCGCCATGTGTAATCTCTGCTCTACCAATGTACAAATTCCTGAGATCTGCGCAGAGGGCGGAGCCTGGAGCCAGGAAACATGTCTGAGATACCGCCATGTGTAATCTCCGCTCTACCAATGTACGGATCCTGAGATCAGCGCAGAGGGCGGAGCCTGGAGCCAGGAAACGTGTCTGAGATACCGCCACGTGTAATCTCCGCTCTACCAATGTACGGATCCTGAGATCTGCGCAGAGGGCGGAGCCTGGAGCCAGGAAACGAGTCTGAGATACCGCCATGTGTAATCTCCGCTCCGCCAACGTGCCTATCCTGAGATCTGCGCAGAGGGCGGAGCCTGGAGCCAGGAAACATGTCTGAGATACCGCCATGTGTAATCTCCGCTCTACCAATGTACGGATCCTGAGATCTGCGCAGAGGGCGGAGCCTGGAGCCAGGAAACGTGTCTGAGATACCGCCATGTGTAATCTCCGCTCCGCCAACGTACCTATCCTGAGATCTGTGCAGAGGGCGAAGCCTGGCTCTGTTTTAGTCGTTGGAACTGGTTTAGTAGTTGGGACTGGTTTAGAGGTTGGGACTGGTTTTGTGTTTAGGACTGGTTTAGTAGTTGGGACTAGTTTAGAGGTTGGGACTGGTTTAGTCGTTGGAACTGGTTTAGTGGTTGGGACTGGTTTAGGGGTTGGGACTGGTTTAGTGGTTGGGACTGGTTTTGTGTTCAGGACTGGTTTAGTGGTTGGGACTGGTTTTGTGTTCGGGACTGGTTTTCTGTTTGGGACTGGTTTAGTAGTTTAGACTAGTTTAGAGATTGGGATTGGTTTAGTGGTTGGAACTGGTTTAGAGGTTGGGACTGGGTTTGTGTTTGGGACTGGTTTTGTTTTTCGGGACTGGTTTAGAGCCAGGAAACGTGTCTGAGATACCGCCATGTATAATCTTCGCTCCACCAATGTACGGATCCTGAGATCTGCGCAGAGGGCGGAGCCTGGAGCCAGGAAACGTGTCTGAGATACCGCAATGTGTAATCTCCGCTCCACCAACGTGCCTATCCTGAGATCTGCGCAGAGGGCGGAGCCTGGAGCCAGGAAACGTGTCTTAGATACCGCAATGTGTAATCTCCGCTCCACCAACGTGCCTATCCTGAGATCTGCGCAGAGGGCGGAGCTTGGAGCCAGGAAACGTGTCTGAGATACCGCCATGTGTAATCTCCGCTCCGCCAACGTATCTATCCTGAGATCTGCGCAGAGGGCGGAGCCTGGAGCCAGGAAACATGTCTGAGATACCGCCATGTGTAATCTCCGCTCCACCAATGTGCCTATCCTGAGATCTGCGCAGAGGGCGGAGCCTGGAGCCAGGAAACGTGTCTGAGATACCGCCATGTGTAATCTCCGCTCCACCAACATACCTATCCTGAGATCTGCGCAGAGGGCGGAGCCTGGAGCCAGGAAACGTGTCTGAGATACCGCCATGTGTAATCTCCGCTCCGCCAATGTACCTATCCTGAGATCTGCACAGAGGGCGGAGCCTGGCTCCGTTTAGTCGTTGGAACTGGTTTTGTAGTTGGGACTGGTTTAGAGGCTGGGACTGGTTTAGTGGTTGGGACTGGTTTAGTTTTCAGGACTGGTTTAGTAGTTGGGACTAGTTTAGAGGTTGGGACTGGTTTTGTGTTGAGGACTGGTTTAGTAGTTGGGACTAGTTAAGAGGTTGGGACTGGTTTATTCGTTGGAACTGGTTTAGTGGTTGGGACTGGTTTAGAGGTTGAGACTGGTTTAGTGGTTGGGACTGGTTTTGTGTTGAGGACTGGTTTAGTAGTTGGGACTAGTTAAGAGGTTGGGACTGGTTTATTCGTTGGAACTGGTTTAGTGGTCGGGACTGGTTTAGAGGTTGGGACTGGTTTAATGGTTGGGACTGGTTTTGTGTTCAGGACTGGTTTAGTCGTTAGAACTGGTTAAGTGGTTGGGACTGGTTTAGAGGTTGAGACTGGTTTAGTGGTTGGGACTGGTTTTGTGTTCGGGACTGGTTTTGTGTTCGGGACTGGTTTAGTAGTTTAGACTAGTTTAGAGATTGGGATTGGTTTAGTCGTTAAACTGGTTTAGAGGTTGGGACTGGGTTTGTGTTTGGGACTGGTTTTCTTTTCGGGACTGGTTTAGAGCCAGGAAACGTGTCTGAGATACCGCCATGTGTAATCTCCGCTCCGCCAATGTACCTATCCTGAGATCTGCGCAGAGGGCGGAGCCTGGAGCCAGGAAATATGTCTGAGATACCGCAGCACTCCCACTCTCAAACCCCTCTCCAGACCTGATATAAGACAAGAGATGGTCAGAGGCTGCAGATGGTACAGGGGAGGTCAGAGGCTGCGGATGGTACAGGCAGGGCCATCTTAATGCAAGGGCACTCCTGGGCACTGCCCAGGGACCCCAGGTACATGGGGGCCCCACAATAATCTTGCATTATATCAAGCTTGCCAACTGTCCCGGATTTGCTGGGACAGTCACGCTTTTTACTAAACTGTCCTGGAGTGGTAGTCCCCATTTATTGAATATTATACATTTATAGGTGACCCTCATTGCCCTCGGAGTGGACGGACCCAGACCTGATGGAGTAGTAGTCAGGGCCATCTTAATGAAAGGTCACGGCCCAGGGGCCCCAGGGTACATAGTGGCCCACAATAATTTTGCATTGCATCATGCTTAAGACGGCCCTGGTAGTAGCCCCTATTGAATATTATACGTTTATACTCTATTATACATTTATAGGTGGCCCTCATTGCCCTCGGAGTGGAGGGACTCAGACCTGATGGGGTAGTAGTCCCGGTTTATTGAACATTATACATTTATAGGTGGCCCTCATTGTCCTCGGAGTGGACGGACCCAGACCTGATGGGGTAGTAGTCCCGGTTTATTGAATATTATACATTTATAGGTGGCCCTCATTGCCCTCGGAGTGGACAGACCCAGACCTGATGGAGTAGTAGTCAGGGCCATCTTAATGAAAGGTCACGGCCCAGGGGCCCCAGGGTACATAGTGGCCCACAATAATCTTGCATTGCATCATGCTTAAGACGGCCCTGGTAGTAGCTCCTATTGAATATTATACGTTTATACTCTGTTATACATTTATAGGTGGCCCTCATTGCCCTCGGAGTGGAGGGACTCAGACCTGATGGGGTAGTAGTCCCGGTTTATTGAATATTATACATTTATAGGTGGCCCTCATTGCCCTCTGAGTGGACGGACTCAGACCTGACGGAGTGGTAGTCCCGGTTTATTGAATATTATACATTTATAGGTGGCCCTCATTGCCCTCGGAGTGGACAGACCCAGACCTGATGGAGTAGTAGTCAGGGCCATCTTAATGAAAGGTCACGGCCCAGGGGCCCCAGGGTACATAGTGGCCCACAATAATCTTGCATTGCATCATGCTTAAGACGGCCCTGGTAGTAGCTCCTATTGAATATTATACGTTTATACTCTGTTATACATTTATAGGTGGCCCTCATTGCCCTCGGAGTGGAGGGACTCAGACCTGATGGGGTAGTAGTCCCGGTTTATTGAATATTATACATTTATAGGTGGCCCTCATTGCCCTCTGAGTGGACGGACTCAGACCTGATGGGGTAGTAGTCCCGGTTTATTGAACATTATACGTTTATAGGTGGCCCTCATTGCCCTCGGAATGGACGGACTCAGACCTGATGGGGTAGTAGTCCCGGTTTATTGAATATTATACATTTATAGGTGGCCCTCATTGCCCTCTGAGTGGACGGACCCAGACCTGTCGGAGTGGTAGTCCCGGTTTATTGAATATTATATGTTTATAGGTGACCCTCATTGCCCTCGGAGTGGAGGGACTCAGACCTGATGGGGTAGTAGTCCCGGTTTATTGAATATTATACATTTATAGGTGGCCCTCATTGCCCTCGGAGTGGACGGACTCAGACCTGATGGGGTAGTAGTCCCGGTTTATTGAATATTATACGTTTATAGGTGGCCCTCATTGCCCTCGGAGTGGACGGCCTCAGACCTGACGGGGTTGTAGCCCCAGTTTATTGAATATTATACGTTTATAGGTGGCCCTCATTGCCCTCGGAGTGGAGGGAATCAGACCTGATGGAGTAGTAGTCCCGGTTTATTGAATATTATACGTTTATAGGTGGCCCTCATTGCCCTCGGAGACCTGACGGAGTAGCAGTCTCGGTTTCTGTAGCGATGGGCATACGACTTCAAACAGCCTTTCTTCTGAAAACAGGACAGGTTCCTTTCTCCCAGGGCATTGTTGTTGGTGGTGTTACAAAAAGAGAAGGGAGGTGCCGAAGTGCCATATCAGAGGATGAAAGGGCCCCCTGAGGAGCTGGCTGTAAGGACCCTACAATAGGGAGCACGTGTCCTCAGCAGGGGGACCTCGCATAGACACACAAGGACCTCTCGGAATTACAAGTGAACCTGAGGCAGGAAACCTGCCCAACTTCTCCATGTCAAAGGCCCACCAGGCCTCAGAAGGCCGTTCCTCCCACAAATCAGCAAAAAGATCAGAGTCACTTCCCAAGCGAGGTCAGCCGAGGTTCACCCAGAGGTCTGCCTTCTACTCTCTCCTGTCAATCACCGCAATGATTTAGACTGCCTGTCAGCCACCTTGATCAATGAGCCGCAAAAAAAAAGCCAGAAGTTTATTGCCCCTTCAAGTTTTCTTTTTTTTGTTCTGTCACCTTATCTTTTTTCCACATCTTCAGAGGACCTGTCCACCTCTCAGATCCATCACTTGTGAAGATGGGATTCCAATAGGAAACCCCTTACTGTGCACATTCATGGAGGAGTCATAAAACGTAATGAGATATCAGCGTAAATCTTGTTCCTGGGTCAACGTTCTCTCCAGACGGTGTCACCCGGGTTCGGCCCCATTGTCCCGGCCAGTCACTGATTGCTGACACCGGAGTTCAGCGACAGTAACCTTTCTTATGTCAATCTGCTTTCATTCCATGAACTTTTCACATCGCGCCGCCGAGGCGGGAGGGACTCCGCGCTTTCCATCATTTCTTGTCTGTAAGAAGAGCTGATTCTTGGTGAAATCCATTCTGTTAAACACATAGGGCCGGATTCAGATAGATTAGCGGATCTTTAGATCCACGTAATCTATCTGATTTACGATCCGCCGGCGCAATTTTGCGAGGCTAGTGCATGATTCATAAAGCACTTACCTCGCAAACTGCACCGTCAGATCCTAACTCCCCCCGGCGGAATGCAAATTCCGCGGCTATGGGGAGTGTACAATTTAAATCAGGCGCGTTCCCGCGCCGATTTAACTGCGCATGCGCCGGGGCGAAAAAGCCCAGTGCGCATGCTCCAAATGACGTCGCTACGACGTCATTGTTTGCGGCGGGTACGTCGTTTGCGCCCATCGGTATTCCCGATCGCGGTACGCAAACGACGTAGAAAATTTAAAAAATCGGCGCGGGAACGTCGGCCATACTTAACATTAGCTAAGCGGGCGTACGGACGCGAATCGGCGGTTTTCCTCATTTGCATATGCGACGGGTAAAAAATCGCGACGACACCTAGTGGCCGGCGGGAGATTACAGCCTAAGATTCGACTGGTGTAAGTCACTTACACCAGTCGGATCCAAGGGAGATCTATGCGGAACTGATTCTTATGAATCAGTCGCATAGCTCCGACGGTGGGATCTCACAGATCCGACCGTCGGGTCTCACAGATACGCCGGCGTATCTATTGATGAATCTGCCCCATAGGCTTCAGTAAGAATTGCGCATTAATTACGGAGGCACAGGGCAACGATTTTGCCCTGTGCCCCCGCAAATTTGCGCCGCTGCCCTTGATTCACGGAGCAGTAGCTCCGTAAACTGCGAGGGCGCGCCGGCAAAATTGCCCGGCGTAAGCGCGCGCAATTTAAATGATCCCGCAGGGGGCGGGAATCATTTAAATTAGGTGCGTTCCCGCGCCGATCGTAAAGCGCATGCGCCGTCGGGAAACTTTCCCGACGTGCATTGCGGCAAATGACGTCGCAAGGACGTCATTTGCTTCAAAGTGAACGTGAATGGCGTCCAGCGCAAACGACTTGAAATTCAAATTTCACGACGCGGGAACGGCGGGTATACTTTAGCATTGGCTGCCCCTACTATTAGAAGGGGCAGCCTTACGCTAAAGACGCCGTACGGAAACTCCGTAACTTGCGTAGGCAGGGCTCGCGCAACATTGTGAATCGGTGTTAGTATGCAATTTGCATACTATACACTGAGCACAATGGGAGCGCCCCCTAGCCGTCATCGCAAGAATGCAGCCTATATATACGTGGAATAAGAGCCTTATGCCACGCAGATTTTAGGCTGCAGTCGGCGTAACGAGGTTCCTGAATCAGGAGCATTCATAACGCCAGCGCAAGTCAGCAATTGCGCTGCGTAACTATGGTTACGCAGGCGCAATTGCTCTCTGAATCCGTGCCATTGTGTGTGAATCTACCTATTTAAAGCGGAAGTAAACCCATCGATTTGAAAGTTTGAAAAAAACAGTTAACATTCCCGGCATGCCGGAAATGCTAGCTGTCACATTTGCTTGTGCTCTCAACCAAGCTGTCAAACCATCCAATGGCTGGTTTCATAACTGATCACATGTGCAGCATCATGGCAGTTGCAGATTAAACAGAGGCCAAGATGGCGGCTTCCTTGGCTGAAAACGATAGGCGGGTTTACTTCCACTTTAAATCTCCGTTCATAAAATTGTTAAAATGAAAACTCGCCCTCGGAAGTCGCTCTTTTCGGAAGTCGCTCTTTGCATTCGAAGCAGATGGCGGCACAGGGTCAACTTCCAATACTCGGGCCAACTCATTTCTTTTCTTGTGACATCAATTTTCTTTGTGATTCGTTGGCATCGCTCTGGAGGAAAAAAATGGTTATTGTTATTTCCTTTTGTTGCATTTACAGGAAAAAAAAAAAAAAAAATCATTATTGTCTGAGGAATTAAAAATGTTCCTCGTTCCTCGCTCCTAGATAATGATGCCATTGGGGAAATCGGCGTGGCCCCTCAAACTGGAAATCAGTAATAAAGTACATTGAGCGACGAGGTTTACTTAATGGTCTGCAATATATCATATTTCCGGTAAAAGGAAAATCGACTGGATTTACAAAGAGATAAAACGCGGCCTGGCACGCCGATGATTTGTCTTCCCTACCGGAATCCACAGACGAGCCGCCGAATTACTGGTGACCGCCGGAAACACGCATTGCCTGTGGTGGAATCAGAGCCAGACCCCGGGGAAAAAATCTTTCCTTTAGTTCTGAATGGAGGGCAGAAGAGCGAAACCAATGGTGGTGGTCTTCGAAAATAATAGAGGGCCTGAATGCAGCCTCTGTGATCACTAATTGCAGCCTCTGTGCCCACTGATTGCAGCCTCTGTGCCCACTAATTGCAGCCTCTGTGCCCACTGATTGCAGCCTCTGTGCCCACTAATTGCAGCCTCTGTGCCCACTAATTGCAGCCTCTGTGCCCCTGAATGCAGTCTCTGTGATCACTAATTGCAGCCTCTGTGCCCCTGAATGCAGTCTCTGTGATCACTAATTGCAGCCTCTGTGCCCCTGAATGCAGTCTCTGTGATCACTAATTGCAGCCTCTGTGCCCCTGAATGCAGCCTCTGTGCACACTAATTGCAGCCTCTGTGCCCACTGATTGCAGCCTCTGTGCCCACTAATTGCAGCCTCTGTGCCCACTAATTGCAGCCTCTGTGCCCCTGAATGCAGCCTCTGTGCCCACTAATTGCAGCCTCTGTGACAAATAATTGCAGCCTCTGTGCCCACTAATTGCAGCCTCTGTGCCCCTGAATGCAGCCTCTGTGCCCCTGAATGCAGCCTCTGTGCCCACTAATTGCAGCCTCTGTGCCCATGAATGCATCCTATGTGCCCACTAATTGCAGCCTCTGTGCCCCTGAATGCAGCCTCTGTGCCCCTGAATGCAACCTATGTTCCCCTGAATGCAGCCTCTGTGCCCACTAATTGCAGCCTCTGTGCCCACTAATTGCAGCCTCTGTGCCCCTGAATGCAGCCTCTGTGCCCACTAATTACAGCCTCTGTGCCCCTGAATGCAGCCTCTGTGCCCACTAATTGCAGCTTCTGTGCCCACTAATTGCAGCCTCTGTGCCCATGAATGCAGCCTCTGTGCCCACTAATTGCAGCCTCTGTGCCCCTGAATGCAGCCTCTGTGCCCATGAATGCAGCCTCTGTGCCCACTAATTGCAGCCTCTGTGCCCACTAATTGCAGCCTCTGTGCCCACTAATTACAGCCTCTGTTCCCACTAATTGCAGCCTCTGTGCCCACTAATTGCAGCCTCTGTGCCCACTAATTGCAGCCTCTGTGCCCACTAATTACAGCCGCTGTGCCCACTAATTACAGCCTCACCATTTCCTGGATAACACGCAGTGCTCTCCTCCCTAATCGTATGATTCTCGGTGGGTTTTTCAGGCCTACTTGTTCGATAAAAGACGTGCAACCGTACAGTAAAAACCTCTGTGCCCATGAATGCAGCCTCTGTGCCCACTAATTACAGCCTCTGTGCCCACTGATTGCAGCCTCACCATTTCCTGGATAACACGCAGCGCTCTCCTCCCTCTGTCCTCCGGCGCTTGGATGTCATGGAGCTGGGTCTGTGTGTGCAAGGTCCCGCCCCCCTAGACCAGCTCGTGTGATAGGCGGAACACTGATTCAATCTACACTATCTACAGCTATCACACGAGCTGGTCTAGGGGGGGGCGGGACCTTGCACACGCAGACCCAGCTCCATGACATCCAAGCGCCGGAGGACAGAGGGAGGAGAGCGCTGCAGCCGGCGCCGCCCCTGCACCCACTGCCGCCCCGAGGCCTGGCCTTGTCAGGAATCCTGCGTAGAGTGTGTCTGTGTGGGCTGCCTCTGTCAGACAGTCTCACTGTCTGTCTGGTCCTTGGCTACGCGGCGGGGGCGCCTACGTCCTACGTCAGCGAGTGACGTAAGTGGCCCCGCCCCTGGTTCCCCTCCCCTGCTCAGCTCAGCCGCATGATGTGAAGGAGCGGGGGGTGCAGGAGGCGGAGCAACGAACGGACCGGATCCGCAGCAGCAGGCAGTGCAGCCTGGAGGCGACGGTGACCTGTTGAGGGACTCGGGACGGGAGCCGCCACAGATTGGTCAGAAACAGGTAAGGGGGACCGACCCGTTTTAAAGTTTCCTGTAAGAAAAAAATGGCACACTGCACTGCTGGGATTTGTAGTCCTCTGTAACTGCTGGTATTCCGCATTGTGTTTTATATAATGTATTGCTGGGATTTGTTGTTCCTCTATAGCTCCTGGTATTCTTCATTGCGCTGTATAATGTATTATTGCTGGGATTTGTAGTTCCTCTATAACTGGTGTGCGCGTGTGCATGCCGGGGGGGGGGGGGGGTTGCCAAAATGCACCTTCGCCTGAGTTGGCAAAAATCCTTGCACCGGCTCTGCATCCCCCCCCCCCCAACGCTTCCAGAGGGCCACACAATACTAGTGGGCTTTTGTGTGTTGAGGTGACGCTAGGCAGCCCATTCATAATAAACGTTCTGTCCCATAGACACCCTCCTCAATCCATCAACGCCCAAAAATTTCAGTCCTGCTGCACTTTTTGCTGCACTACAGCAACGCACCCTGAAAGGAGAGCTGGAGTCGGTGGATACAATAACAACCCCCAGCATTGGTGTCAGGGGACGGCCCCATGACTGCCCACCAGTGCACGGTCCATAAAGACATGGGTGAGCGAGTTTGGGGGTGGAGGAACTTTACTGTCCTGCGCAGAGTCCTGACCTCAACCCCCCATGGAACACCTTTGGGAGGGGAGACTGCGAGCCAGGCCTTCTCGTCTACATACATCAGTAGAAGTCCTATTCGGACGAAACGCGTTGGGCTCTGCACACCACCCCCCATATTGCTTTTATTCTGTTATTGTGATCACTTTTAATGTTTTGTTGGTTTTTATTAATTAAATCAATTAAAGAATGTAAAATATGAGTTATAGCGTGGTTGTCACAACGTCATTTATTCTATAAATGCGCAGATTAACGTTGTTTATCTTTGTAACCTTGACTGGTAATCAGTTACACATACGGTACCATCAAAGTCCACTTCAGCCTCCAATTCCCTATTAATTAAAACCCTCAATTTGTTTGACCCGCACCACTGGAGCGCCGCTTTTCCTTTCTCCTTCCGTGTCTCCGGGCGGATTACGTTTTTTGAACGTCTCCATTGTGCCTTACATTGACCCTTAAGGGGTTTACCCATCTGAAGCTGTCCAGACACCATCTGAAAACAGTGTGGACACCTTGTGAGCTCTGAGTCCCCCCCACACGTCCAGGATACCATCCGTAGAGGGTCCCTAGTCGTCAGGGTCGCCATCAGGAATTATGGCACAGCGGCGACAATTGGCACAGTGACAGTGGCGACAATTGGCACAGTGGCGACAATGGGCACAGTGGCGACATTTAAAGGGCACAGTGGCATCAATTGGCACAGTGACGACAATTAAAGGGCACAGTGGCTGCGTTTGATGGCATGGCACAGTGGCTGCGTTTGATGGCATGGCACAGCGGCGACAATTGGCACAGTGACAGTGGCGACAATGGGCACAGTGGCGACATTTGGCACATTGACAGTGGCATCAATTGGCACAGTGGCGACAATGGGCACAGTGGCGACATTTAAAGGGCACAGTGGCATCAATTGGCTCAGTGGCGACAATTAAAGGGCACAGTGGCGACAATTAAAGGGCACAGTGGCGACAATTGGCACAGTGGCAACAATTGATGGGCACAGTGGCTGCGTTTGATGGCATGGCACAATGGTGATAATTGATGGCACAGTGGCTGCGTTTGATGGCATGGCACAGTGGCGACAATTGATGGGCACAGTGGCTGCGTTTTATGTCATGGCACAGTGGTGACAATTGATGGCACAGTGGCTGCATTTGATGGCATGGCACAGTGGCGACAATTGATGGGCACAGTGGCTGCGTTTGATGGCATGGCACAGTGGCGACAATTGATGGGCACAGTTGCTGCGTTTGATGGCATGGCACAGTGGTGACAATTGATGGGCCCAGTGGCTGCGTTTGATGGGCCCAGTGGCTTCATTTGATGGGCACAGTGAGACTGCAATTGTTTTTTTGTTTTGTTTTTGTTTTTGTTTGTACCCCCCCCCCCAAAAATTTTGAGCACCAGCCGCCACTGTTGGAAATATAGGGCCAGATTCACGTAGCTCAGCGGATCTATAGATCCGCTCGATCTACGTGAATTAAGATCCGCTCCCGCAAGTTTAGGAGGCAAGTGGCTAATTCACAAACAACTTACCTCCAAACTTGCGACGGCGGATCCTAAATCCCCCGGCGGAATTCAAATTCCGCGGCTAGGGGAGTGTCATATTTAAATCAGGCGCGTTCCCGCGCCGATTTAAATGCGCATGCGTCGTCCATGGAATTTCCCGGCGTGCATTGCTCCCACTGACGTCACTAGGACGTCAGTGGTTGCGACGTGAGCGGGACTTGCGACGCGCGTGTTCGTGAATCGGTGTACGCAAACGACGTAGGAAAATTCAAATTTGACGCGGGAACGCCGGCTATACTTAACATTGGCTGCGCCTGATAAAAGAAGGGGTAAGTATACGACGGAAAACCGCTACGGAAACGACGTAAGAACACTGCGACGGGTCCGTGTACGTTCGTGAATTTGCGTATCTCGCTGATTTACATATTATTTATCGTAAATCAGCGGGAACGCCCCCGGCGCCATTTTTAAATTGAAAAAAAGATCCGACGGTGTAACACAGTGTAACACTGTCAGATCTTAGCCCTATCTATGTGTATGTGATTCTATGAACCAGGCACATAGATAGGACCAGTGTAAGTCAGAGATACGATGGGGGATCAGGAGATATCAGGAGATAATACACCGGAGTATCTCTTTGTGAATCTGGGCCATAGTGTACTTCTGATGCAGCAACCACTGAAAACACACCATTACCATTTCAATGAACCATTAGAAACCAGTAAAGGGTTTGGCGTTCTCACGGAAGGGACCTGCAGAAAACATCAAAGGCTCGTTCTGCCGACTCGTTGACCTCTGTCTGTCTTTCTCATGGCTGAGCTGACCCGGAGCTCGGCTGTCCATCACACAATCAGTCGATCAGGAGTCACGTTGTCCCCGGAGGTTTTGTACTCTCAGGTACTCAGGTATTAGAAGACCGGCTTTTCCCAGCCAAGCCCTGCACCTGTCTGCTCATTTTTAAGGACTCCTTCCATTGAAGTCTATGGGGGTCGAAAATGCTCGGAGCATTAAAGGTCAGAAGAAGCTCATGTAGATGATTAAGCTTCGAGTTTCGATGGATCAGGTGTGAACAGGAGCAACTGAAAAAACCCCCAGAATACAGCACAGACACTGCTGGGGGGGAAAACGTGACATGCTGCCCGCGGACCGCCGCGGCCCACCGGGCATAGGCCTGATTCCCACCATTGTTTGTTCCTAAATCTTAAAAATAATTATTCTCGCTGAATACAGAAAAAAAAAAAAAACTCCCAGAACCCCCCCCCCCCCATCACAGATCGGCCTTTTCTTCTTTTTCAAAATGTCACCAATCGCCATTCCCAAAAAAACGTCAAAACTCCATCTTTCGCGTTCTTCCTTCCAAAGGAACGAGGCGGCGGCGCTGGCTGCTTCTCTTTTCACCCTGGCAGTCCGGTTTTGCCCCCCCCCCTATCAGCTTCCTGCCTTCATGGGGCGAACAGAGAGCTCCCTCACAGTCTGTTCCTCTCCCCCCCCCCCCACACTCTCCTTCGCCGCGCCGCGTGTGCGCAGAAAAGAATTCCGCTTAATCATAAACAGCTTGCCTCCGAAGGCAGCCAAGAGAAATATCATTTCGATTAGATGTTTATAAAAATGCTATTGTACGCGGCGCAGATTAATCATGTTGTTAGGTAAGCAGTGTGACAGTTTTATGGCGGGTTTGAAGCGCGTCTGTCACTAACGCTTTTCGGGATTATAACGCTTTTCTTGCCGCTTTTTGATTCATTAGCTCAGATCCTTAATAGAATTAGTGCTTTCATTTCCCTTTTTTTATTTTATTTTTTTTATGCTTATTTGACATCTTCAATAGAATTCTTTTTTCTTTTTTTTCTTTTTTATTCTTTTTGTTGCCTCAACATGTTACCGTCTCTGTAAAAGCACTTTCAATATTTCACGGGGAGATTTAAAAAGCGCTGAGCGGGGTTTCTTTGTGTGGTCTGCAGAAAAGAAAAGAAGACGAAAAAATAAATGAAAAAAAAAAAAGCCAGCGTTTTTTTTTTTTTTTGACGAAACAGCCGTCGCGTGACTTAACCCCTTCTTACAAAGCTTGTCGTTTTCTAATTAACCGCTTGCCGACCGCCGCGTGGCTTAATGGCACGGCTGCGCAAATGGGTGTGTATACCATATAAATACGGTATACACACCCATTTGCGCAGCCGTGCCATTAAGCCGCGCGGCGGTCGGCAAGCGGTTAATTAGAAAACGACAAGCTTTGTAAGAAGGGGTTAAGTCACGCGACGGCTGTTTCGTCAAAAAAAAACCGGTGGCTTTTTTTTTTTCATTTATTTTTTGAAAATCAGGGCAAAATCATGGGTGCGCGATATACGCCGATACCCGCTTTCCATATACAGAGCGCAGTACACTCGTGTATAGTCGGGCAGTCTCGGCTCCTCTAACGCTCACGTCCTGGACGTACAGGACATCAGCGCGAGAGTAGCCGAGCCTGCCCGACTATACACGAGTGTACTGCGCTCGGTATGTGCCGGCACAGTATTCAAACTCGGCGCGGGAAAGCGGGAAACGAGCGGGGAGGACGCCGCAGACGGACGCCGGACCCGACGAGGTACAAAAATCTTTTTTTCCACAGGAATTTCAGGGCAAATCCGGCAGCGCGCTATACCCCAATAAATACGGTATATACGTCTGGGGGGCAGTTCTACCACTAGGCAAGCTAGGAAGCCGCCTAGGGCGCACTTCTGCCTAGGGGCGCCCGGTAGGGTGACCACAATTCCAAACTACCATTCAGGGACACCCCCCCTCCCTTCCCAAAAAATCAGCTTGTGCTGTAACGAAGCACAGCACAGTGATTGGAGAAATCATAAATCCCGCCCTCTTGCGTCCAATCACAAGCAGGGGGGTGGGGATTGTGCGGGTCCCTTTACAAAAAAAAAATAATAAAAAAAATTATAAAAAAGGGGGGTTGCCATCCAGGGCCCCTGGGGACCTCTGCGCCCCTTACAAAAAAAATAATAATAAAAAAATTATAAAAAAAAGGAGGGTTGCCACCTGGGCCCCTGGGGACCTCCGGGCCCCTTACAAAAAAAATAATTATAAAAAAAGGGGGGTTGCCACCCGGGCCCCTGGGGACCTCTGGGCCCCTTACAAAAAAAATAATAATAAAAAAAATTATAAAAAAAAGGGGGGTTGCCATCCGGGCCCCTGGGGATCTCCGGGCCCCTTACAAAAAAATAATAATAAAAAAAATATATAAAAAAAGGGGGGTTGCCACCCGGGCCCCTGGGGACCTCCTGGCCCCTTACAAAAAAATAATAATAAAAAAAATATATAAAAAAAAGGGGGGTTGCCATCTGGGGCCATGGGGACCTCCGGGCCCCTTACAAAAAAAATTATAATAAAAAAAAAATTATAAAAAAAAGGGGGGTTGCCATCCGGGCCCCTGGGGATCTCCAGGCCCCCTGCAGGTGTACTGCCTGTACCCCCCTGATGGCGGCCCTGACCGCAGAGGTGATCAAACACCACCAAAAGAAAGCTCTATTTGTGGAGGAAAAAAAGGACGTCAATTTTGTTTGGGAGCCATGTCGCGCGACCGCGCAATTGTCAGTTAAATCGACGCAGTGCCGAATCGCAAAAAGTGTCCCGGTCATTGGGAAGCCAAATGGTCCGGTGCTGAAGTGGTTAAAGAACTAAAAAAGAAAAAAAAGAAATCAGTCGTAGAACGGACGGCGTTAAAAGTAGCGATGGCATTTGAGTCCGATGAATAATAGCGTGCCGGGGGAGAATATGGGGACCAGATGAGAACGTCTGCGAGAAAACCGGCCAAAAAAAGAAGAAAAAGTTGCCTCATGCATATTTTGCGATCTCTGTTCTATCTCAAAGTCATCTTTGTGTATTTCCAATGCCAACGTGGAACCGGAGAAATGCGGGCCGCGGGTCACGGGAGAACGAGGACCACGCCGCTCCCCGTTAATGCCTATAGTCCAGTGAAGGGGAACCTCGGCACCCCGGTGCTTTGGAACTACATTTCCCATGATGCTCAGGCACTCTGCAGTGTAGTTCCAAAACGTGTGGGGTGCCGAGGTTCTCCATCACTGCTATAGTCCATGATACATGGCTGAGGAATGGGGAAGTCTTGGGTCCATGATACATGGCTGAGGAATGGGGAGGTCTTGGGTCCATTATACATGGCTGAGGAATGGGGAGGTCTTGGGTCCATTGGGCTCCACCATTAAGGTGGACAAGGCCTGTGGACTCCGTCATGGATTCTGTCTCAAGCATGGGACCCTGCACAGGCCTTTGGTTGGACTGTATGCTCTTGTCACATGATTCTGTGCCCTTGTTTCATTGAGGTGGACAAGGTCTGTGGATTTCCTCTAGCATGGGCCATGGCCGAGGAGTGGGGAGGTCTTCGTTCCACTGGACTCCACCATTGCAGGTGTAGGAGAAGGAGGTCTTCATGTCGTACTTCCTGTGATTTCATCTTCATGTTCCTCCATGGAATGCAGAAGAATTCCAAGTATGGAGGCGTTATACATTCTTACATTGGACCAGCTTGATGACATAGTTACATAGTTAATTTATATAGTTACTTATATAGTTATATAGTTAGTTGTATAGTTACATAGGGCCAGATTCACGTAGACTAGCGGCGGCGTAACGTATCGTAGATACGTTACACCGCCGCAAGTTTTCATCGCAAGTGCCTGATTCACCAAGCCCGCGTAATTCAAAGGGGCGTGTGCCATTTAAATTAGGCGCGCTCCCGCGCCGGATCTACTGCGCATGCTCTATTTTAAATTTCCCGCCGTGCTTTGCGCGAAGTGACGTCATTTTTTCGAACGGTGACGACGTGCGACGTGCGTAGCGTACTTTCATATTCCCGGACGTTTTACGCAAGAAGAAAAAAATTTTAAATTTCGATGCGGGAACGACGGCCATACTTTAAACAGCACATTCGTGTGCTGTCTAAAGTTAGGGCACCTAAAACGACGACTAACTTTGCGACGGGAAACTAGACTAGCAGCGACGTAGCGAACGCGAAAAACCGTCGTGGATCGCCGTAACTACTAATTTGCATACCCGATGCTGGTTTACGACACGAACTCCCCCCCAGCGGCGGCCGCGGTATTGCATCCTAAGATCCGACAGTGTAAAACAATTACACCTGTCGGATCTTAGGGATATCTATGCGTAACTGATTCTATGAACCAGCCGCATAGATACTCTGAGAGATACGACGGATTTAGGTTACACCGCCGCAATTTTTCTGTCTAAGTGCCCGATCCACAAAGCACTTATCTGGAAATTTGCGGCGGTGTATCCTAAATCCGTCCGGCGCAAGGCGGGCCAATTCAAATGGGGCGGGTACCATTTAAATTAGGCGCGCTCCCGCGCCGGACGTACTGCGCATGCTCCCGACGCTATTTTCCCAACGTGCTTTGCGCGAAGTTACGTTGCGCCGAGTTTTGTGAATCGTGACGGGTAAAAAAAAGTTGCGTCGGGGAAAAAAGAGTTGCGCCGGGAAAAAGCTTTGTGGATCTCCGTAAGTGCTAATTTGCATACCCGACGCTGGATTACGACGAGAAATGCCCCCAGCGGCGGCCGCGGTACTGCATCCTAAGATCCGACAGTGTAAAACAATTACACCTGTTGGATCTTAGGGATATCTATGCGTAACTGATTCTATGAATTCTATGAACCAGCCGCATAGATAGAAACAGAGATACGACGGAGTATCTCCACTGTGAATCTGGCCCAGAGTTATTTATATAGTTACATAGTTATATAGTTAGTTGTATAGTTACTTAGTTGCATAGTAGTTATATAGTTATACAGTTACATTCTGTATTTATATAGTTACATAGATATATAGTTACATAGTTATATAGTTATATAGTTACATAGTTACATAGTTATATAGTTACATAGTTACATAGTTACATAGTTACATAGTTATATAGTTACATAGTTACATAGTTATATAGTTACATAGTTACATAGTTATATAGTTACATAGTTACATAGTTATATAGTTACATAGTTATATAGTTACATAGTTACATAGTTACATAGTTATATAGTTACATAGTTATATAGTTAGTTGTATAGTTACTTAGTTGCATAGTAGTTATATAGTTATACAGTTACATTCTGTATTTATATAGTTACATAGATATATAGTTACATAGTTATATAGTTATATAGTTACATAGTTACATAGTTATATAGTTACATAGTTACATAGTTACATAGTTACATAGTTATATAGTTACATAGTTACATAGTTATATAGTTACATAGTTACATAGTTATATAGTTACATAGTTACATAGTTATATAGTTACATAGTTACATAGTTATATAGTTACATAGTTACATAGTTATATAGTTACATAGTTACATAGTTACATAGTTTCATAGTTACATAGTTTCATAGTTACATAGTTATCAGGTGTCCAATCATAGCAGAGGAGGGGAAAAGAGGACAGGAGAAAACATCGAGGAGCGTGGAGGACATCGCAGGCCATGACCCGCTGCCCCACCGAGACAAGTAAGTGCCGGGCGGGCGGGGGATGCACACTGTCAGCAATTGATGGGCACAGTAGCGGCAATTGATGGGCACACTGGCAGCAATTGATAGGCACAGTAGCGGCAATTGATGGGCACACTGGCAGCAATTGATTCGCACAGTAGCGGAAATTGATGGGCACACTGGTGGCAATTGATGGGCACACTGGCAGCAATTGCTGGGTAAAGTAGCTGCATTTGATGGCACAGTGGAAGCAATTGATGGGCACAGTAGCGGCAATTGATGGGCACACTGGCGGCAATTGATGGGCACAGTGGCAGCAATTGATGGGCACAGTAGCTGCATTTTATGGCACAGTGGCAGCAATTGATTGGCACAGCAGTGGAAATTGATGGGCACAGTGGCAGCAATTGATTGGCACAGTAGTGGAAATTGATGGGCACAGTGGCTGCAAATTATGTTTGTTCTTTTTCAGTTTGTTTGCCCCCCCCTTAAAAAAAAAATGTGAGCACCAGCCGCCACTCCACGGACCATACCATTAAACCCCCGCACACGCCCTCCATGCCAGGACTTCTCATAAACCCGGGGGCCTAGCTGCGCCGTTCTCGGCCATCTGGGGGCATCTGTTCGGTTTTATGGCCTCTGTAAAAAAAAATAAGCCGGTCCTGGGAATACGACTTCTGACTTTGGTGGCGTTCAAGCAAAGGAAGAAAATCGAGGTGGGGATGGAGGGGATGGGGGGGATGGGGGGGCGGAGGACGGGGGGGGGGGTAAGGATGGGGGGGGATGGGGGGATCTGGAATTCGGAGGCGTTTAGGAGAACTGCAAATATTTGACATAAACCTGTTAAGTTGTACACGGCATGGACGGGACTTCAAAGTGCTAATAGAAAGCAGCTGTGTCAGCGGGATGACGGGCGGACTGATGGGCTCGGGCCGGCTTGAGATATTAGCTGCAAGTTTTCCTATTTAAACGAAGCCGTAAATTCTATCATAATTCACCTCTCACGGGGGAGGGGGAGGGAGGTCCTTCAAGGCGCAGTCCTCGGGCCCCGGATCCCCGCGCCGGAACTCCTCGGCCAATGTTATTTCTTCACCAGATTTGTTTCAGGTTTTCGCTATAAAAAAAAATGACCACAAACGCCGTAAAATATAAACGACGCTCTTTTTGTTGCGCGCCACGATCTGCGATTCCGTTTTGCGCGCAGCTGCAGGACTTGACGGCGTTCCAGCGTCTAATCCCGTTTTATGAATCCCTTTAACGGCGACTTCGCTCTTTGTGGGGAAGGGGGGCGGCCGGGGGGGGGGCGGAGAAACGCTACTATGTGGTGTTTTTTTTTTTTTTTTTAGACTTTTCAATAACGGCCCAGATTCAGAGAGCAATTGCGCCTGTGTAACCATAGTTACGCAGCGCAATTGCTTACTTGCCCCGGCGTATAGAATGCTCCTGATTCAGAAAGCTCGATACGCCGACTGCAGCCTAAGATATGCGCGGCATAAGGCTCTTATGCCGTCGTATCGTAGGCTGCATTCTTACGTTGGCCGCTAGGTGGCGTTCCCGTTGTGCTCAGCGTATAGTATGCAAATTGCATACTAACGCCGATTCACTACCCTACGCGAGCCTTGCGTACGCAGTTTACGTCGTTTGCGTACGTCGGTTTTTGCGTAAGGCTGCTCCTGCTATTAGCAGGGGCGGCCAATGCTACGTATACCTGTCGTTCCCGCGTCGCGAAGTTTAAATTTTACGTCGTTTGCGTAAGTGAATCGTGAATGGCGCTGGACGCCATTCACGTTCACTTTGAAGCAAATGACGTCCTTGCGACGTCATTTGCCGCAATGCACGTCGGGAAAGTTTCCCGACGGAGCATGCGCACTACTTTCGGTGCGGGAACGCGCCTAATTTAAATGATCCACGCCCCCCCTACGGGATCATTTAAATTACGCGCGCTTACGCCGGGCATTTTTGAGAAGCGCCCACGCAAATTACGTGGCTACTGCTTCGTGAATGAAGCGTAGCGCAGATAATTTGCAGGGGCGCAGGGCAAAAACGGGATGCTGCGCCTCGGTAAGAAGTGCGCAGCGGTACCTGAATCCACCCCAACAAGTTTAAATGTTAAATGTTCTGTGACATCGGGCGGCCAATCAGAAGGCAGTTCTCACATCAGAGTGTCCTCTTTATTGCCTGTGTATTCGTTTCTGGTTTGTTGGCTGTTATTATGTTATTATTTGCGGATGTATTTATTATAATTGTAGAATTACGTGAGATTTACCACCTCAATACCGGGAACTTTTACCCCCCTTCCTGCCCAGGCCAATTCTCACACTTTGAATGACAATTACGCGGTCATGTAACATTGTACACATAGGACATTTATATCATTTTATTCACACAGGTAGAGCTTTCTTTTGATGGCATTTAATCACATTTTATTTTTTACTAAACAAATGAAAAAAGGCCGTAATTGTACACTGATGGGCACTGATAGAGGGCACTGAAAGTGACTAATAGGTGGCACTGATGGGCACTGATAGAGGGCACGAAAAGTGACTAATAGGTGGCACTGATAGGTGGCACTGAAGGTGACTAATAGGTGGCACTGATAGGTGGCACTGATGAGGCAGCACTGGTGTGCGTTGATGAGGCTGCATTGATAGGTGGCACTGATGGGCACTGATGAGGCAGCACTGGTGTGCACTGATGAGACTGCGCTGATAGGAGGCACTTATGGGCACTAAGTGCAGCCCTGATGGGCACTAATAGGCAGCACTGATGGGCACTGACATCCTGCACTGATGGGCACTGATTAGGCAGCACCAATGAGGCTGCACTGATAGGCGGCACTGATGGGCACCACTTATAGGGGCACTGATAGGCACCAGTAACTGATAGTTGGCACTGGTGTGCACTGATGAGACTGCGCTGATAGGAGGCACTTATGGGCACTGTGAGGAGAGGAATGTCGATAACCGGCTTGTGTTGCCATCACGATCAGCTGTCATTGGACACAACTGATCACATGGTAAACGACCTCTGTGATTGGCCCTTTACCCCGATCTGTCATCAGCTGAGTCTGAAGGACTTATTCCTGGCAAGGTAATCCCGTACTGTAGCCATATTTGGGATATAGCGGCCGGCGGGAAGGGATTAAAGGAGCCATTTTCAACCCTAGTAGGGTTCCTCCAAAGGTGGCAAAGGATTCCCCGAGCTGTGGCTAGCTGACCTTCCATCTGATGGTGCCTCCATACAGTACCACTGATAAGGGGGTAGAGCCTGTACGGGGCCCAAAGGTTCAACAGGGGGGCACAGAGCAGCAGGAGTGGGTGCAATTACTGGAACCAATCCCTTTGTGGCCCTTCCTGTGTTTACAGTGCTTTAGTGTGTGAATGAACAGGGAGCCTCTGTACAGAGCGCTTCCTGTTCATTCACTCTGCAGTGTGAACTCCATAGGTGAGTTTGACAAGCGGCACTGGTGCTGGTTGGGGCATGGCTCCATGGAATTTGATGGGCAAGATTGACAAGTGCCACTGGTAGTAGTTGTGGCGTGGCCCCATTAACATGGCCCCATGGACAGAGGCGGCTCTTTAATTAGGCAAATTAAATGGTCGCCTATGGCCTCGCGCTCACAGGGGCCTCGCGGCCGCCTAACTTGCCCAATGCATTACCCCAGTTTTGAGGGACAGGGGACCTTAACGCTGCTGTGCTCAGCCCTGACTCAGGAGCGGGGGCCGCCAGCGTCCCTAACAACCAGTGAATATCGGTGACACCACCCCCTTGTGACGTCAATGACCCAGCATGCCCTCAGTCAACGTCGTCACAAGGGGCGGGTTCACCAGGTGACATCATGAGTGGCCACGCCCCTTAGTTATTAAAGAGCAGGATCTGAGGGCTTCCTTGTTAAAGGGGGGCTTCCAGATTCCGATAAGCCCCCCTGCCAGGGTTGTCGGGAAGAGGCCCTTGTCCTTGAATTATTTTTCCCATCATGGGCCTGAGTGGGGCCCCGTGTCAAGTTTTGCCTAAGGCCTCAGAAAGCCTAGAGCCGCCTCTGCCCATGGAACTCAAAAGGCAAGTTTGACAAGCGCTCAGAGGGGCCTCGCGGCCGCCTAACTTGCCCGAGGCATTACCCCAGTTTTGAGGGACAGGGGACCTTAACGTTGCTGTGCTCAGGCCTGACTCAGACGGCTGCAGCATACAGGAAGCATGTCAAGGGCCCTGCTTTGGGCCCCAGGCCAGCTCGGGGGCCCCAAGCAGTAGCGACGGGTCTGGGTATGTCCCCGAATGGCAGTTTGGAAATGTGGCCACCCTACGCCATTCTCCCGGCCCCTGGAGGACCTTCATTGGGTCTCTTATGTGTTTTTCTTTGTTCTCAGTCTAATCCTGACTTGTCCTTCTGATTGGGGTGAACAGCTGATGGGGGGGGGGGCAGCTGCACGGAACTCCGTCCCCGAACTTCATCTCAGCCCGCAATATGGCCGCCTCCGCCACGCTCAGAGGCATCGAGCCACGCCAAGGATCCCCCTCCGAGCGCCAAGGATCTCCTCCGAAAAGCGCTCAACGTCCAAAGAGGAGTTAACCAGGCAAGTGGCACTGTATCTGGTGGCAGGCTATGGGTGGCAAGTGGCACTGTATCTGGTGGCAGTCTATGGGTGGCAAGTGGCACTGTATCTGGTGGCAGGCTATGGGTGGCAAGCGGCACTGCATCTGGTGGCAGGCTATGGGTGGCAAGTGGCACTGTATCTGGTGGCAGGCTATGGGTGGCAAGCGGCACTGCATCTGGTGGCAGGCTATGGGTGGCAAGTGGCACTGCATCTGGTGGCAGGCTATGGGTGGCAAGTGGCACTGTATCTGGTGGCAGGCTATGGGTGGCAAGTGGCACTGCATCTGGTGGCAGGCTATGGGTGGCAAGTGGCACTGTATCTGGTGGCAGGCTATGGGTGGCAAGCGGCACTGTATCTGGTGGCAGGCTATGGGTGGCAAGTGGCACTGTATCTGGTGGCAGGCTATGGGTGGCAAGCGGCACTGCATCTGGTGGCAGGCTATGGGTGGCAAGTGGCACTGTATCTGGTGGCAGGCTATGGGTGGCAAGCGGCACTGCATCTGGTGGCAGGCTATGGGTGGTAAGCGGCACTGCATCTGGTGGCAGGCTATGGGTGGCAAGCGGCACTGTATCTGGTGGCAGGCTATGGGTGGCAAGCGGCACTGTATCTGGTGGCAGGCTATGGGTGGCAAGCGGCACTGCATCTGGTGGCAGGCTATGGGTGGCAAGTGGCACTGTATCTGGTGGCAGGCTATGGGTGGCAAGTGGCACTGCATCTGGTGGCAGGCTATGGGTGGCAAGCGGCACTGTATCTGGTGGCAGGCTATGGGTGGCAAGCGGCACTGTATCTGGTGGCAGGCTATGGGTGGCAAGTGGCACATTCACCTGACAAATAACCTGCCGCCAAATTCCCCATTAACCCTGAGACTACATTTCCCCCCCTGCCCCACCTTAATTTTTTGGGGGAGAAGGTGAGAGAGTGGGTGTGTCCAGGACCGTTTGAAGGAATTTGGGGGCCCCAAGCAAAATGGACATGGAGGCCCCCTAACCCCCCCCCCCACACGCAGATGAAGCCCCCCCATGTTCTTGTCCTTCTGATTGGGGTGAACAGCTGAGGGGGGCAGCTGCACGGAACTCCGTCCCCGAACTTCATCTCAGCCCGCAATATGGCCGCCTCCGCCACGCTCAGAGGCAGCCAAGGATCCCCCTCCGAGCGCCGAGGATCTCCTCCGAAAAGCGCTCAACGTCCAGAAAGGAGTTAACCAGGCCCAGACGTAACGTCCACAGAAAAGACGCAACATTTCCTTCTCGTTCCCGGGGAGGGTTAAAGGTTCGCCTAATGCGCGTGCAATAAAGTGCGTTTTCAGGTTGACAGTATCTTGGCAGCGGCGCGGGGCTCCTTCCCCCCCCCCCTTCTTCTCACCCCTCCAATAGCCTTTACTGTACCGCGTCCCCGGCCAGAATTAATAACATTCCTTTCAAAGATTTCCAGAAAGAGACTTTTCTTTTCAGCGGAAAAAAAAAAAAAAATGAAAGGGTCGTTTTTCGGGCAGAGTTTTGAAGGACGGGGGCCGCTGCTTTTTTTTTTGGAAAAGAAGGGGAAAGGCCCAACTTTTTTTTTTTTTTTTTTTGCCGAGCTCGGCCAATTTGAAGACAAATCAGCTCAGTGATTGAAGGTTTGTTGATTACAATCAATCAAAGGGCGGCAGACAGCTGAATCGTCGGTAATTTACCTCCTGACCACGTGGCCCCCGGGTGACCCTGTCTCTCTCCACAGTGACTCCCTCTGTCCTCCTCCCCCCTCCCAGGACACTTGACTGATGGAGCCTTCCTTCTTCTCCCACCATTGGCCCTTTCATTGGCCTTCACAGGTGAGAAAAAAAGGGAGGCCGCTGACTTTGATTTATATTCCGCCAACAGAAAAAAAAGAAGAAGGATGGGGTGAAGAGTGGGAGGAGGAAAAAGGAAGAAGAAGAAGGATGGGGTGAAGAGTGGGAGGAGGAAAAAGGAAGAAGAAGAAGAAGAAGGGAATATTTCAGTCTGACATCAACCATCTGCGCGATCCATCCCTCCTTCCTCGCCCTCCCCTGGGTCCGACTTTATTGAGAACAGCAGAACACAACCTTTTAAAGGGAATCTGTCTGTTCCGAGCCGTGTCTTGGAAGAAAATGTTTTATTGCCTTTTAATAGAGTGTGAAAATGTTCAGATCCGATGAGTCAGCCTTGGCGAGCAAAAGTGACAGCGGTAATTTTTATTAAACGGGTGCAGCACGCCGGAATTTTCGGTGCCCCCCCCCCCCCCCCCGGTCCTCCATTAATAGGCTCGGCCTTTTTTTAATTTTAACCACTTAAGCCCCGGACCAATATAGTGCTAAAGACCCAAGGGGTTTTTACAGTTCGGGACTGCGTCGCTTTAACAGACAATTGCGCGGTCGTGCGACGTGGCTCCCAAACAAAATTGGCGTCCTTTTTTCCCCAGAAATAGAGCTTTCTTTTGGTGGTATTTGATCACCTCTGAGGTTTTTATTTTTTGCGCTATAAATTAAACAAAAATAGAGCGACAATTTTGAAAAAAATGCAATATTTTTTACTTTTTGCTGTAATAAATATCCCCCAAAAACATATATATATAAAAAAAAAAAATTTCCTCAGTTTAGGCCGATACGTATTCTTCTACCCATTTTTGGTAAAAAAAATCGCACTAATCGTTTATCGGTTGGTTTGCGCAAAATTTATAGCGTTTACAAAATAGGGGATAGTTTTTTTGCATTTTTTTTTTTTTTTTTTTTTTTACTAGTAATGGCGGCGATCAGCGATTTTTTTCGTGACTGCGACATTATGGCGGACACTTCGGACAATTTTGACACATTTTTGGGACCATTGTCATTTTCACAGCAAAAAATGCATTTAAATTGCATTGGCCCAGATTCAGGTAGATCCGCGCAATATTTGCGTGGGCAAAGGGCAACGATTTTTGCTCTGCGCCCACGCAAATATTTCGATTTGCCCGCGATTCACGGAGCAGTAGCTCCGTAAATTGCGCGGGCGCTATGCTAATTAGCCCAGCGTAAGGGCGCCTAATGTAAATGATCCCGCCGGGGGCGGGAATCATTTAAATTAGGCGCGCTCCCGCGCCGAGCGAACAGCGCATGCTCCGTCGGGAAACTTTCCCGACGTGCATTGCGGCAAATGACGTCGCAAGGACGTCATTTGCTTCTAAGTGAACGTGAATGCCGTCCAGCGCCATTCACGAATCACTTACGTAAACGACGTGAAATTTAAATTTCACGAGCGGGAAGGGCGGCTATACTTTAGCATTGGCTGCCCCTGCTATTAGCAGGAGCAACCTTGCGCTAAAGTCGCCGTACGGAAACTCCGTACCTTGCGTGCGCAGGGCCCGCGCAACTTTTGTGAATCGGTGGTAGTATGCAATTTGCATACTATACGCCGATCACAATGGCCGCGCCCCCTAGCGGCCAACGCAAGAATGCAGCCTGAGATATGAAGGCATAAGGAGGCTTATGTCTGTCATATCTTAGGCTGCAGTCCGCGTAGCGATGTTCCTGAATCGGGTTGCGCGGGCGCAATAGCTTCTTGAATCTGGGCCATTGTTTATTGTGAAAATTACAGTTGCAGTTTGGGAGTTAAACACAGGGGGCGCTGTAACATTTAGGGATCACTGTGTATGTGTTTACTAGTGTAGGGGGGTGTGGCTGTAGGTGTGACGTCATCGATCGAGTCTCCCTATAAAGGGGATCACCCGATCGATGCAGCCGCCACAGTGAAGCACGGGGAAACCGTGTTTACATACGGCACTCCCCGTTCTTCAGCTCCGGGGAGCGATCGCGACGGAGCGGCTATAAACAAATAGCCGCGCCGTTGTCCCGGATCGCTCCCCGAGCGGACCCGACCTCCGCATGTACCGGGGGGGGTCCCGGTCGAACCCCCCACCCACGTCTAGCAGAGGACGTACAGGTACGCCAATGTGCCTGTACGTGCCATTCTGCCAACGTAAATGTACATGAGGAGGTCGGGAAGTGGTTAATAGGCTTGGCCTTTTTTTAATTTAAAGTTTACAGAACCTTCTTTTTAATTGTTTTTTTTCTTTTTGAATTACCGTATATACTCGAGTATAAGCCGAGTTTTTCAGCACATTTTTTTTTGTGCTGAAAATGCCCCCGCCCCACCCCCCCCCCCCCCCCTCGGCTTATTCTCGAGTCACCTTTTTGCGCCTGATCTCCCGGACTTTGGGGACCCGGTACCGGCCAAACTTGGCACACATGTAGCCCCCACTCATTCTCTACAAGTGTGCAAGCGTAAATGGGCGTAGCGTAAATGGGGCCCGGCGTAAGCGCGCCTAATTCAAATGAGGATGAGGGGGGCGTGTTTTATGTAAATGATTGGTGACCCGACGTGATTGACGTTTTTTTACAAACGGCGCATGCGCCGTCCGTGGACATATCCCAGTGTGCATTGCTCCAAAGTACGCCGCAAGGACGTATTGGCTTCGACGTAAATTACGTCCAGCCCCCATTCACGGACGCAAACAACGTAAAATTTTCAAATTTCGACGCGGGAACGACGGCCATACTTAACATTGGCTAGGCCAGCTATTTGTTCGACTAACTTTACGCCGGAAAAAGCCATACGTAAACGACGTAAAAAAAAAATGCGCCGGGCGCACGTACGTTTCTGAATCGGCGTATCTAGTCATTTGCATATTCTACACCGAACTCAACGGAAGCGCCACCTAGCGGCCAGCGTAAATATTGCACCCTAAGATACGACGGCGTAGGAGACTTACGCCGCTCGTATCTTAGCCGAATTTAAGCGTATATGGTTTCCAGAATACGCTTAAATTTAGGACGGCGTAGATTCAGAGTTACGTCGGCGTATCTACTGATACGCCGGCGTAAAGCTTTCTGAATCTAGCTATAAGACTGGGATGCCAATAAAGTTCATGTGCATGAAAAAGGCAGGTGTCCCAATACTTTTGGTAATATAGGGCTGGATTCAAGAAGCAATTGCGCCTGCGTAACCATAGTTACGCAGCGCAATTGCTTACTTGCCCCGGCGTAACGAATGCTCCTGATTCAGGAACCTAGTTACGCCGACTGCAGCCTAAGATATGCGCGGCATAAGGCTCTTATGCCGTGCATATCTTAGGCTGCATTCTTGCGATGGCCGCTAGGTGGCGTTCCCGTTGTGCTCAGCGTATAGTATGCAAATTGCATACTAACGCCGATTCACAATGTTACGCGAGCCCTGCGTACGCAGTTTACGTCGTTTCCGTACGGCGGTTTTCGCGTAAGGCTGCCCCTGCTATTAGTAGGGGCAGCCAATGTTACGTATACCCGTCGTTCCCGCGTCGCAAAATTTCAAATTGACGTAGTTTGCGTAAGTGATTCGTGAATGGTGCTGGACGCCATTCACGTTCACTTTGAAGCAAATGACGTCCTTGCGAGGTCATTTGCCGCAATGCACGTCGGGAAAGTTTCCCGACGGAGCATGCGCTCTACGCTCGGCGCGGGATCATTTAAATTGCGCGCGCTTACGCCGGGCATTTTGCCGGCGCGCCCACGCAATTTACGGAGCTGCTTCGTTACCGGGCCTATTTTGGCACTTCTCTCCTTCATGTAAAAATCACAATTTTTTTGCTAGAAAATTAATCAGAACCCCCCAAACATTATATATTTTTTTTTAGAAAACACCCTAGGGAATAAAATGGCGGTCATTGCAACTTTTTTTCTCGCACGGTATTTGCGCAATAATTTTTCAAACGCCTTTTTTTAGGGAAAAAAACAGTTTCATGAATTAAAAAATAACAAAACAGTAAAGTTAGCCGATTTTTTTTGTATAATGTGAAAGACGATGTTACGCCGAGTAAATAGATACCTAACACGTCACGCTTTAAAATTGCGCACACTCATGGAATGGCGCCAAACTTCGGTACTTAAAAATCTCCATAGGCGACGCTTTAATTTTTTTTTACAGGTTACTATTTTCGAGTCACAGAGGAGGTCTAGTGCTAGAATTGTTGCACACGCTCTAACGCACGCGGCGATACCTCACATGTGAGGTTTGAACGGTGTTTACATATGTGGGCGGGACTTGCATGCGCGTTCGCTTCTGCACGCGAGCGACCGGGACAGGGGCGTTTTAAAAAAAAAATTTTTTTTTTTTTTTTTTTTTTTACTTAATTTTTTTTTTTTTACACTTTTTTTGACATTTTTTTTTTTGATCACTTTTATTCCTATTACAAGGAATGTACACATCCCTTGTAATAGGAATCACTGTGACAGGTCCTCTTTATGGAGAGAGGCGGGGTCAATAAGACCTCCCCATCCCCCACATCTCTCCTCCAGGCTTACAAGCATGAGATTGTGAAAAAAAATCACCGATCACATGCCGACAGCCGCGATTGCGGCTTTGTTTACTTCCGGGTACCCGGGCGTGACGTCATAACTTCGCGCCCGGTCCTCCGACGGTCTTAGAGATGACTGTGACCGTCTGGTCACCAGTCATCTCTATGGTACACCAACGAGCGCCGGCCGATTCGCTCTCCGGGCCCCCGATGGCACGGGAGAGCCCGGAGAAGCACCGGATGGCGGCGGGAGGGGGGACGTCCCCTCCCGCTGCCTAGAAGAACGATCGAGCGGTGGAACTGCCGCTTTAATCGTTCTTCTGGTGCGCAGAATCGCCGGCTGAAGACGGCGATATCTGAATGATGCCTGCAGCTGCCCCCATCATTCAGATATCACCGCACAAAGTGGAGGACGTCCTACGGATCTGAAGTGGTTAAAGTTCATGTGAGTGTGAAGGCCGGCGTCCCAATACTTTTGACAATATGGTGTCAAAAGTATTGGGACCCTAGGTACAATGGTGTCCATAGGTACAATGGTGTCCATAGGTACAATGGTGTCCATAGGTACAATGGTGTCCATGGGTACAATGACCATCCATAAATGAATAGGTTGGGCTATGGGGTCAGCTGACCTATTGAACAGAACTTGTGCAGTATGGGTGGGGAAGATGTCTCTCGGGTGTTTGAACTTTCGGAAACATTTGTACATGACCAGACCAAAGACAAGTCTTTGAAGCTTTTGTTCACTTTCTAGGTTTCCTGAGCCAAGTGCAGGGACAGGTAATGTCACCCCGGGGGCATCCTGTGCCCCATAGTCATGCTAATCAGACGGGGGCTGTGTTATGGACAAGCCATCTGGTTTGCATATACAGCAGAGAAAATATTGAGGGGGGGGGGGGGGGGAATCATTTATAAAAACATCAGTTCTAACCAAGTGAAATAAATGGTTCCAGCACCGCGCTGACATACCGCATGGTTTTCATCGTTTCATTAGCTGGGTGGTAACGCCTTTTTAATAAGAAAGGAATACTGCGATGTGGGAACATCTGGGCCCACAAAATTTGAGGTTTTTTCTTTTCCAATCGAATTCACAAAAAGTTGTTCATAAAACCTCCAGCTTTCTGCATAAACAATTAAACTCTGCGGGGACTTGGCGTTGGCTGGCTGAGGTCGGACCCGCCTTTAAATAATATTGGGCCTTGACTGTGTAGGTTCTTCTAGTACGTTTTTCTATGAGGAGAGCATGGAAGATGGTGCAACTGCCCAGAAGGTGCAGCGGTTTGGCAGTACTTTGGTTAGGTTGGCTTAACTGCTTTACAGCATTGGGGCCCTTACCGGAAGGGATACTATCTGCATGGAGTTTGTAAGTTCCCTCCGCACTTTCATGGGTTTCTCTGAGGGGCGGTGGCTCCAAAGACCTGCTTATGACCAGTCTGAATGGGTACACAAGGGCACAACTGTGATGGGGAACATTGGGTCCACGAGGGAACAACTGTAAAGGGGACATTAGGTCTACAAGGGCACAACTGTGATGGGAACATTGGGTCTACAAGAGCACAACTGTGATGGGGACATTGGGTCTACAAGGGCACAACTGTGATGGGGACATTAGGTCCACAAGGTCACAACTGTGATGGGGACAATGAGTCCACAAGGGCACAACTGTGATGGGGACATTGGGTCCACAAGAGTATAACTGTGATGGGGATAATGGGTCTACAAGGGCACAACTGTGATGGGAACATGAGGTCTACAAGGGCACAGCTGTGATGGTGACAATGGGTTCACAATGGCACAACAGTGATGGGACATTGGGTCTACAAGGGCACAACAGTGATGGGACATTAGGTCTACAAGGGCACAACTGTGATGGGGATATTGGGTCCACAAGGTCACAACTGTGATGGGGATATTGGGTCCACAAGGTCACAACTGTGATGAGGACATTGGGTCCACAAGAGCATAACTGTGATGGGGATAATGTGTCTACAAGGGCACAACTGTGATGGGAACATGAGGTCTACAAGGGCACAACTGTGATGGGGACATTGGGTCTACAAGGGCACAGCTGTGATGGTGACAATGGGTTCACAATGGCACAACAGTGATGGGGACATTATGTCTACAAGGGCACAACTGTGATGGGGATATTGGGTCCACAAGATCACAACTGTTATGGGGCATTGGATCTACAAGGGCACAACTGTGATGGGGACATTAGGTCCACAAGGGCACAACTGTGTTGGGGACATTAGGACTACAAGGGCACAACAGTGATGGGGACATTAGGTCTACAAGGGCACAACTGTGATTAGGACATTAGGTCCACAAGGTCACAACTGTGATGGGGACAATGGGTCCACAATGGCACAACTGTGATGGGGACATTGGGTCCACAAGAGCATAACTGTGATGGGGATAATGGGTCTACAAGGGCACAACTGTGATAGGAACATGAGGTCTACAAGGGCACAACTGTGATAGGAACATGAGGTCTACAAGGGCACAACTGTGATGGGGACATTGGGTCTACAAGGGTACAGCTGTGATGGTGACAATGGGTTCACAATGGCACAACAGTGGTGGGACATTAGGTCCACAAGGTCACAACTGTTATGGGGCATTGGATCTACAAGGGCACAACTGTGATGGGGACATTGGGTCCACAAGAGCACAACTGTGATGGGAACATTAGGTCTACAAGGGCACAACTGTGATGGGGACATTAGGTCTACAAGGGCACAACTGTGATGGGGACATTAGGTCTACAAGGGCACAACTGTGATGGGGACATTAGGTCCACAAGGGCACAACTGTGATGAGGATATTGGGTCTACAAGAGCACAACTGTGATGGGGATATTGGGTCCACAAGGGCACAACTGTGATGGGAAAATTGTGTCTACGAGGGCACAACTGTGATAGGGACATTAGGTCCACAATGGCACAACTGTGATGAGGACATTGGGTCTACAAGGCTACAACTGTGATGGGGATAATGGGTCTACAAGGGCACAACTGTGATGGGAACATGAGGTCTACAAGGGCACAACTGTGATAGGGACATTGGTTTTACAAGGGCACAACTGTGATGGAGACAATGGGTTCACAATGGCACAAAAGTGATGGGGACATTATGTCTACAAGGGCTCAACTGTGATGGGGATATTGGGTCCACAAGGTCACAACTGTGATGGGGACATTAGGTCTACAAGGGCACAACTGTGATGGGGACATTAGGTCTACAAGGGCACAAGTGTGATGGGGACATTGGGTCCACAAGAGCACAACTGTGATGGGGACATTAGGTCTACAAGGGCACAACTGTGATGGGGACAATAGGTCTACAAGGGCACAACTGTGATGAGGACATTGGGTCTACAAGGGCACAACTGTGATGGGGACATTAGGTCTACAAGGGCACAACTGTGATGGGGACATTGGGTCTACAAGGGTACAGCTGTGATGGTGACAATGGGTTCACAATGGCACAACAGTGGTGGGACATTAGGTCCACAAGGGCACAACTGTGATGGGGACATTAGGTCTACAAGGGCACAACTGTGATGGGGACATTAGGTCTACGAGGGCACAACTGTGATGGGGACATTAGGTCTACAAGGGCACAACTGTGATGGGGACATTGGGTCTACAAGAGCACAACTGTGATGGGGACATTAGGTCTACAAGGGCACAACTGTGAAGGGGGCATTGGGTCCACAAGGGCACAACTGTGATGGGGACATTAGGTCTACAAGGGCACAACTGTGAAGGGGACATTGGGTCTACAAGGGCACAAGTGTGATGGGGACATTTGGTCTACAAGAGCACAACTGTGATGGGAACATTTAATGCATCTTGCGTTTTTGGGATGTGTTGTCATGCAGCAAAACTCACTAAAAATGCATGAAGATGCGTTTTTTTTGCACGTTTTTGATGCATTTTTATTGAGTCTACAAGAGCACAACTGTGATGGGGACATTGAGTCTACATGGGCTCTGTGCTACCTTCAAAAAAGTCCCTTCACCTTTCCAGAAAACCCCTCTGGTAGAAACTGCATAGATCTGAACATGACCCAAAGGAAGGATTGATAAATGGACTGTAGTGCGTTTCTGAAAATGTTGGCTCAAACTTGTCTTGCATACACACGGTCGCACAAATGTTGTCCGAAGTTCCGATCGCCAAGAACGCGGTCACGTACAAGACGTACGACGGCACTATTAAAGGGAAGTTCAATGCCAGTCGTGTTAGTAGAAGTTTGGTGAGAGACGATTCGCGTTTTTCAGCCTTCGTGCTTTTCAGTCCGTTACAACGTGGCGAATGTGCGATCTCCATTACGAACGCCAGTTTTACCAGACCAATCGCTTCCGTCTCGTACTTGATACAGAGCATGCATGGAATTTTGTGCGTCGGAATTGTCCGCACGCGATCGCCCGCCCCCCGTAATCATGTCTCAGCTTTGACATTTTCGGCAGCACCTCTCCCCCAGGTTCTCAACTCTTTGCTCGCTGCAGGAGGAGGAAGCAGGGCTGTCTTAAAAAGAGGGCACACCTGGGCACTGCCCAGGGGCCCGAGCTGCAGGGGGGGGGGCCCTGCACTTTCCCAAAATCAGCTGGTTCTTGAGCCCACGCTGCCCTGAAATTGGGGGGCCCCATGATGGCACTGAGAGTGATGGATAAACAGGGAAGGCAGTCTGCCACCTACCTACTTGATGTCTGTTTACCTGCACTGTCCTCATTGTAGGGGCCCCAGAGCATTACTTTGCCCAGGGGCCCATGATGCTATTAAGACGGCCCTGGGAGGAAGAGGTAATAGAGGCACACCCCCCCCCCCCTTAACCAAAGTCAGCGCGGGAACATTTTTCTAAGTCGGAGCGACTCGAGTTGCACTGATTAGAACGGTTCCATTGCACAGAATGGGGTCTGACTTCTGGTGCGACAAATGCTCCAGAGTGATTGTTGTGCATCAGTGGGAACCGGTTCAAAATCCAACTCCGGTGTATGTCCGGCCTTTAGCAAGGGCGACGGGTTACATTCCAGGAAAAGTTTTCATTAATGATGAGTTTTGGAGATTTGGGTTGGGGGCGCTCCCAGGCCCAACGATTGGCTCCATATACTGAAACCAAACTCTTGGTATCCCCGGCCTTCCCATACACAGCAGCTGTTTGAGTGGCTGATGAATAAGTGGGGGGCATGCGGGGTCAGGCCTGAGTGGGGGGCATGCGGGGTCAGGCCTGAGTGGGGTGCAAGCGGGGTCAGGTCTGAGTGGGGGGCATGCGGGGTCAGGCCTGAGTGGGGGGCATGCGGGGTCAGGCCTGAGTGGGGGGCATGCGGGGTGAGGCCTGAGTGGGGGACATGCGGGGTCAGGCCTGAGTGGGGGGCATGCGGGGTCAGGCCGGAGTGGGGGGCATGCAGAGTCAGGCCTGAGTGGGGGGCATGCGGGGTCAGGCCTGAGTGGGGGGCATGCGGGGTCAGGCCTGAGAGGGGGGCATGCGGGGTCAGGCCTGAGTGGGGGGCATGCGGGGTCAGGCCTGAGTGGGGGGCATGCGGGGTCAGGCCTGAGTGGGGGGCATGCGGGGTCAGGCCTGAGTGTGGGGCATGCGGGGTCAGGCCTGAGTGTGGGGCATGCGGGGTCAGGCCTGAGTGGGGGGCATGCGGGGTCAGGCCTGAGTGGGGGGCATGCGGGGTCAGGGCTGAGTGGGGGGCATGCGGGGTCAGGCGTGAGTGGGGGACATGCGGAGTCAGGCCTGAGTGGGGGGCATGCGGGGTCAGGCCTGAGTGGGGGGCATGCGGGGTCAGGCCTGAGTGGGGGGCATGCGGGGTCAGGCCTGAGTGGGGGGCATGCGGGGTGAGGCCTGAGTGGGGGACATGCGGGGTCAGGCCTGAGTGGGGGGCATGCGGGGTCAGGCCGGAGTGGGGGGCATGCAGAGTCAGGCCTGAGTGGGGGGCATGCGGGGTCAGGCCTGAGTGGGGGGCATGCGGGGTCAGGCCTGAGAGGGGGGCATGCGGGGTCAGGCCTGAGTGGGGGGCATGCGGGGTCAGGCCTGAGTGGGGGGCATGCGGGGTCAGGCCTGAGTGGGGGGCATGCGGGGTCAGGCCTGAGTGGGGGGCATGCGGGGTCAGGCCTGAGTGGGGGGCATGCGGGGTCAGGCCTGAGTGTGGGGCATGCGGGGTCAGGCCTGAGTGTGGGGCATGCGGGGTCAGGCCTGAGTGGGGGGCATGCGGGGTCAGGCCTGAGTGGGGGGCATGCGGGGTCAGGGCTGAGTGGGGGACATGCGGGGTCAGGCCTGAGTGGGGGGCATGCGGGGTCAGGCCTGAGTGGGGGGCATGCGGGGTCAGGCCTGAGTGGCTGATGAACAAGTGGGGGGCATGCGGGGTCAGGCCTGAGTGGGGGGCATGCGGGGTCAGGGCTGAGTGGGGGACATGCGGGGTCAGGCCTGAGTGGGGGGCATGCGGGGGCAGGCGTGAGTGGGGGGCATGCGGAATCAGGCCTGAGTGGGGGGCATGCGGGGTCAGGCTTGAGTGGGGGGCATGCGGGGGCAGGCGTGAGTGGGGGGCATGCGGAATCAGGCCTGAGTGGGGGGCATGCGGGGTCAGGCCTGAGTGGGGGACATGCGGGGTCAGGCCCGGCTCATACTGTCAGTGTTCTGTCTGCAGGTTTCTCTGCGGCCTCCATGCCCCTATTGTATTTCCATCCCTGTGTGTGATGTGTAAAGCACCGAGCACCAAACTGCTAATAATAAACAGGATTTGGGAGCTGAGCGGCAGCCGGCGGGGGTCTGCTGTGATCGGCGGGGGTCCGCTGTGATCTGTCTGTGTCATTAATCACAGGCTGGCTGTGGAGGATGGACACCTGCCTGTCTAATCCTCAGTCTCCTGCTGAGAGCTTTGATGTTCTCTGTGAGAGAGTGAGGCCGGCTCTCATGTGTCTCTTGCCTTGTCCTTTGTGAGGGGGGAGAGGAGGGAAAACAGTCCTCCTTCTCTCCAATAAATTGTTTCTTGGAGTTCACTCCGAGGCCAGAGGTCAGGCTGTTGCTTCTGGAAAGTGACAATCAGGATTTATCGGGAAGCCATGGTCTATACAACCTGTACATGGAACTGGTATATAGAAACTTCAATTATATGTATGGCTATCATCAGGGGTGAGCACCGGAGTGTTCAGATCCTCGTCTCAACCCACCAGAGCCAAGATAAGTCCATGATAAGTGTCCACCTATGGCCATCAGGGGTGAGCACCGGAGTGTTCAGATCCTCGTCTCAACCTACCTGAGCTATCCCACCAGAGCCATCAATGCTCCAAGATAAGTCCATGAAAAGTGTCCACCTAAGGCCATCAGGGGTGAGCACCGGAGTGTTCAGATCCTCGTCTCAACCTACCTGAGCTATCCTACCAGAGCCATCAATGCTCCAAGATAAGTCCATGATAAGTGTCCACCTAGGGCCATCAGGGGTAAGCACCGGAGTGTTCAGATTCTCGTCTCAACCTACCTGAGCTATCCCACCAGAGCCATCAATGCTCCAAGATAAGTCCATGATAAGTGTCCACCTAGGGCCATCAGGGGTAAGCAAAGGCATGTTCAGATCCTAGTTCCAACCCACCTGAGCTATCCTACCAGAAAGCCGTCATTGCTCCATAATAAGTCCATAAGTGTCCACACGTGGCCATTAGGGGTGAGCTCAAGCATGTTTAGATCCAAGTTCGAACCCACCTGAGCTATCCTACCAGAAAGCCGTCATTGCTCCAAAATAAGTCCATAAGTGTCCACACGTGGCCATTAGGGGTGAGCTCAAGCATGTTTAGATCCTAGTTCGAACCCACCTGAGCTATGAGTGACTTGTATAGCTCTACAAATGCGAACTAAATCGCCTCAAGGCGAGCCCACCAGACAGCCATCAGTGTTCCATGATACGTCCATAATAGGTGTCCACAAATGGCCGTCAGGAGTAAGCAAAGGCTTGTTCAGATCCAAGTCCGAACCCACCTGAGCTACCCCACTAGAGCCATCAATGCTCCAAGATACGTCCATGATAAGTGTCCACACATGACCATCAGGGAGGAGCAAAGTCATGTTCGGATCCTGGTCCAAACCCAGCTGAGCTAACCCACCAGAAAGCCATCACTGCTCCAAGATACGTCCATGATAAGTGTCCACACATGACCATCAGGGGTGAGCTCGTACATGTTCAGATCCTCATCCGAACCCACCTGAGCTACCCCACTAGAGCCATCAATGCTCCAAGATAAGTCCATTATAACTGTCCACACATGACCATCAGGGAGGAGCAAAGTCATGTTCAGATCCTGGTCCAAACCCAGCTGAGCTAAACCATCAGAAAGCCATCACTGCTCCAAGATACGTCGATGATAAGTGTCCACACAAGGCCATCAAGGGTGAGCTTGTACATGTTCAGATCCTTACTAGAGCCATCAATGATCGAAGATAAGTCCATTATAACTGTCCACACATGACCATCAGGGAGGAGCAAAGTCATGTTCAGATCCTCATCCGAACCCACCTGAGCTAAACCACCAGAAAGCCATCACTGCTCCAAGATACGTCCAAGTGTCCACACAAGGCCATCAGGGGTGAGCTCGTACATGTTCAGATCCTCATCCGAACCCACCTGAGCTACCCCACTAGAGCCATCAATGCTCCAAGATAAGTCCATTATAACTGTCCACACATGACCATCAGGGAGGAGCAAAGTCATGTTCAGATCCTGGTCCAAACCCAGCTGAGCTAAACCATCAGAAAGCCATCACTGCTCCAAGATACGTCGATGATAAGTGTCCACACAAGGCCATCAAGGGTGAGCTTGTACATGTTCAGATCCTCACTAGAGCCATCAATGATCCAAGATAAGTCCATTATAACTGTCCACACATGACCATCAGGGAGGAACAAAGTGTTATGACTCCGCAATATACTGAATATGGTGTTTATGGAATTGGATCTCAGCTGAGGAGGCCTCTCAGATTTCAACCACCAGTTCACTCTCACAGTATAAATAAGAGTTTGGGGTTTACAACATCACATCCTCCAATGAGAGCAAACCATAAGTAATAGCTTAATAACTCTTAAGCTTAACTGAGTAACCGATATATATGTATAAACAGTCCTGATGTTACAAAAGAAAGATCTACTTAATCTGAGGTCATAGATCAGAATAATCAAGTGTTGCAGTCTCTTATTGAATATCACCTCACAATATTAATGTCATAAAGTAGTACTGCTATAACTGATGGATGTATGTGAATGTCACAAGATAATAGGTTTACAGTCCTGGATAGCGTTTTTGTATTCAATATAAGCAAAACATCATGGCTATGAAATACTTGCGGTTAGCAGTTTTAGATTGAAGCTGGATACACTGTTTAGGTGGAGGTGATGTTCCTATTTTCAATATGGCACAAGCAGGTTGTTGATCCAGTAAGTAATCCTTCTCCTGTACTGCAGATGATGGGAAGACCCAGTAGGTAGACATGCAGGAGTATGGATAAGGTGAGGACTTCAGAATAGGAGTGAGCAGAGTGGAGGCTCCAGGTTACAGAGACCAGGGTTCAGGCTCCGGGGACAAGGGCTGCTACAGGGCAATCTGTAGCTTGGTTCCGGGTTCCAGGTGGCGGCAGGGTCCAACGAGAATATCCGAACACCCTGCCGCCGTACCTGAGGCTTTAAATAGCCCGGGCTCGTGGAAGGAGCCGGGCGCCGTACGCTGGAACGCACTTCCGCGTTCCAGCGTGAATCGCAGACGTCCGCGCACCGGAAGTGACGCGGACGTCTTACTGAAAGGAGCGCAGCTGTTAGTGAGAGATACAGCTGCGCTCGTATTGAGAGAATTAACGCTGATAGCGTTACACAAAGTCATGTTCAGATCCTGGTCCAAACCCACCTGAGCTAAACCACCAGAAAGCCATCACTGCTCCAAGATACGTCCAAGTGTCCACACAAGGCCATCAGGGGTGAGCTCGTACATGTTCAGATCCTCATCCGAACCCACCTGAGCTACCCCACCAGACAGCCATCACTGCTCCAAGATACGTCCATGATAGGTTTCCACACATGGCCATCAGGGGCCATTAAGATTTTCAGATCTTAGTCCGAACCTACCTGTGCTATTCCAACAGAAAGCCATCACTGCTCCATGATAAGTCCATAAGTGTCTACACCTGTCCATCAGGGGTGAGCAAAGGCATGTTCAGATCCTAGTCCAAACCCACCTGAGCTATCTCATCAGAAAGCCGTCAGTGCTCCATGATACGTTCATCACAAGTGTCCACATAATGGGTGAGCTCATGACTAGTGTAGATCAGATAGCCCAACCTTCCCCAATTCCTTTTACCCCCTTTTATTTTACAACCGCCACCATTTTTACCCATTAGCGATAGAGACACAGAAGTTGGAGTAAATTGGCCACAACAGCCTTTTTTATTTAAAACTCACAAATTAAATATTTAAATAAATCTAAATAATTCCAAAACTTTATTCATTAACATTTTAACCAAACAACTTTATTAACACCAGTCTAGTTGGTCTTTGACAGCAGCCCCACATTAACCTTTCTTTCCACCACCACCACACTGCGGTACCATTACCATACCCGGCCTCCAGCCGACTCCAGCTCGGAGACACCCCCCTTTTAACCCACAGTGCACCGTAACCGTATTCCAGCGAACACCGTTCCACTGGAATAACCCCATAAGGGGCCCATCCCACCGATGAGCCCACCACCATTCCCATTCCATCTGTTAACTGTCACCATCAAAGACCAAGGACACCGCCAACGCTGTCATGACAACCCCCTTCCGCCGAACCTGAAAGAAAAGAAAAGAAACGCACAAACACCAAACACACAACAAAAACGGGGAGGGTGGGTGGGAAACCCTGCCTCCCTGTGTGTAACCTTCCCGCAATGCGCCCCCCGCCCCCTATATATAGGGCTCCACCCCTCTCCACACATTAACCTATGGCCACTCCCCTGAACCGCCTCCTACCCCCATTAACTCTCTGTTGCCCATCCTGCACTCCAGTCATGCCCGGCCCTCCGTTATCTTCTTTTCTGTCCTGTCACTCCGGGTCTCTCTGGTGGTTTTGGATCCTACCGTCGGAATTGCAGCGGTATTCAGCTGCTAGCGGTGCAGTTTTACCCCCCCACCCCCGCTAGAGGCCGAAAAAGGGTTAATTCCGACCGGCAATGCCGCGGTTTCCCATTGCTTTCAATGGGAAGGAGCGGTGGAGGAGAGCGGTAAACACGCCGCACCTTCACCGTTCCGAAGATGCTGCAGCAGCCGCTGTTTCAGGTCGGTTTGCAGGCTCTATGTTGAGCGCAATAGCGCCTGCAAACCGCCCTGGTGTGAAAGGGGCCTTTTTTATTCAATTTTAACGTTCAAAGTTTTCTATGAACACAAAATGAAATTTTTTATTCTGGGGGTACAATGACTAAGTTCAGGTAAGAACGGGGGGGGGGGGGGGGGGGCGTCCATCCATACCTGGCAGCACAGGAGTCGTTTCCCATGCTGTATATGTGTGTTGTGAAATAGGCCTGTCAGGAGCGGCTCGTTTCGCATGTGTCCCCGGCTACACAAAGTTCTCTTCTTGCCAAAGGGAAACAATAAGGAATGTTAAATAGTTGAACTTGTCAGCAGCATAATGCATTACAGTCATTAATACAAATACTTCACTCACAAATGCAGAAAGTACCGCATGGCGGGCGGGCGGGCGGCTTTGATGTCCACATTCCCATCATAGTTTCCAGCAGGAATCTGAATTGACAGTTTTCACATGACTGACATGTAAGGACTGAAAACGGCAGGACAGGATTTCATGTTCTAGAAACGGCTCGGCACTTCTCATTCAGTATACTGGGGTAGGGTTGGCGTTTCGCTGGTCCATCCCGGGCCGTTGGGCCAGACCTTGAATCGAACCATTGAGAAATGTGAATAAACCAGCCTGTACAAATGACCATGTGGTGGCCATCATCCCTTGAAAATTGTGGATATGAAAACCTCTAGGGTTGGGATTATGCGGGCAACAGTAATAATCAAAAAAATATATAAAAATAATAATTGATTTATTATACAAAATAGTAGAAAAAATCATGACAATAAATATCACATAGATGAAAAATACAGGCATGTAAAAAACAAAAAGACACAAAGCCACAATGCAAAATTCTCCGACGAGGGTAGAATGGAAAAGTGGCTTGGATATTTATCGTCATGAATTTTTCTACTATTTTGTATAATAAATCAATTATTTTTTATATATTTTTTTGATTATTGCTGTTGCCCACATAATCCCAACCCTAGAGGTTTTCATATCCACAACCATTGAGAAATGAGCTCGGGAAACGATGGTTAGCAAAGGAAGAGAGAAAGTCCAACTGTTTTCTCTAACCGCTTGGCGCCCAGGCCAACCGGTGACTTGTCAGTATGGTTCCCCTATCAAGATGGTTCCTGTAAGGACTGCGCAGGCGCAATCCTTGCTGACGGAAATCTCTGAACCTCGGCTGGCATCCAGGCTCATTCCTTAACATCCCCGTGGATTAGAGGATGATAAAAAAAGAGCCAGGAGGCCGAGCGAGCATAGTGAGCCGTCCGAGCGAAGCAAGGACGTGAGGCCAACTGGCTACTTACCTCAAATTCCACGTCGCCCTGGAGGTTCGGTGATTTCCGTCGGCAAGGATTACGCCTGCGCAGTCCTTACAGGAACCATCTTGTCAGATCACCGGCACTTCTCTCCTATGTGTAAAAATCATCATTTTTTTGCTAGAAAATTACATAAAAACCCCAAACACTAAGGCCCAGATTCACAAAGCACTTATGCCGACGTCATACAAGTTACGCTGATGTAAGTGCAAATGTGCGGCATCGTATCTGTGCGGCAGACCCACAAACTAATATGCACCTGAAAACAGGCTACACCCTGCCGACATAGCTTGCTTACGCCGGCGTAGGGTGGGTGTACATTTAGGCTGGGCGCATGGTGCCGCTCCCATTGATTAGCCATGCAAACATGCAAATTAGGGAAATACGGCGATTCACGGCGAGATGCGCGTAAGTTGTACGTCCGGCGTAAAGTTATTCCCCATAAATGAGGTGCAACCCGGCAACAGACATGCACAGGTCTGCACCAGGGAATACAAGCCAGCGTATTGTGCGTTGGACGTGTGTCTGGCTGGGCGTACGTTATGTTCACGGCATACGCAGTGATCCGGCGTAGCTTAGGCAGTTGTGGCGGCGTGGTTATGAGCAGGCGCAGGGGGATGCGTCCACGTCATGGCGCATACGCAGTTCGTGATACGTACTTGTCTGGCGCTCGGCTTATCATTTGCATGGGGTCACGCTTCATTTGCATGGGTCATGCCCACTTCAACCTACGCCGGCGTACGCCTTTGAAACCCACGCCACCCTGGCGCAGCGTTGTGAGCAATAGCTTGCTGAATGCAATGCTTGCCTCTCTGCACTGCGTTGGCGTGGTGTACAGTGTTTGCTCTACGGCGGCGTAATGTGCGCCTTACTCTCTGTGAATCTGGGCCTGTATATATGCAGAGACCCTAGAGAATACAATGGCGGTAATTACAAATTTTTGCCTCGCACGGTATTTGCGCAGCAATTTTTCAAACATGTTTTTTTGGGGGGAAAAAAATGTTTCATGCTTTAAAAAAAAAAAAACATTAAAAGTTGGCCCAATTTGTTTTGCATAGTGTGAAAGATGATGTTACGCCGAGTAAATAGATACCTAACATGTCACGCTTCAAAATTGCACACGCTCGTGGAATGGCGCCAAACTTCGGTACTCAAAAATCCCCTAGGCGACGCTTTCATTTTTTTTTACTGGTTACATGTTTTGAGTTACAGAGGAGGTCTAGGGCTACGTCCCTTTTTGCCGCCCGTAAGAACGATCAAGCGGCGGAACAGCCGCTATGATCGTTCTTATGGTGTAGGGAATCGCCGTCTGAAAATGACGATATCTGACTGATGCCTGCAGCTGCCCAACCATTCAGATATATCACCACGAAGCCGAGGATGTCATATGACGGCCTCTGGGCGCAAAGTGGCTAGAAAGCCCCCCCCCCCCCCCCCCCCCCCCCCCCCTAGCACTACAATTCTACATCCAAGGGAGACAGACTTCATCTGTGCCATCTGCTGGTGAATCCTGGTATCACAGCACAACGGTGTCCAATGGTCACCGTTATCAATGGTTGGTCGGACTAGAAGCAAAATAAAACGTAGACTCTTGTACCATGCACAGAATAAAATATTATACAGGTCAGGGGTGTACAGTATACAGGTCAGGGGTAGGGGTGTACAGTATACAGGTCGGGGGTAGGGGTGTACAGTATACAGGTCAGGGGTGGGGGTGTACAGTATACAGGTCGGGGGTAGGGGTGTACAGTATACAGCAGGGGTGTACTGTATACAGGTCAGGGGTGGGGGTGTACAGTATACAGGTCGGGGGTGGGGGTGTACAGTATACAGGTCAGGGGTGGGGGTGTACAGTATACAGGTCAGGGGTGGGGGTGTACAGTATACAGGTCGGGGGTGGGGGTGTACAGTATACAGGTCGGGGGTGTACAGTATACAGCAGGGGTGTACAGTATACAGGTCAGGGGTGGGGGTGTACAGTATACAGGTGAGCTGTACATTATACAGGTGGGGTGTACAGTATACAGGTGAGGTGCACAGTATACAGGTCGGGGGTGGGGGTGCACAGTATACAGGTGAGGTGCACAGTATACAGGTCGGGGGTGTACAGTATACAGGTCGGGGGTGTACAGTATACAGGTGGGGGTGTACAGTATACAGGTGAGGTGCACAGTATACAGGTCGGGGGTAGGGGTGTACAGCATACAGGCCGGGGGTGTACAGTATACAGGTGAGGTGTACAGCATACAGGTCGGGGGTGTACAGTATACAGGTCAGGGGTCACATAGTCACATAGTCACATAGTTAGTCAGGTTGAAAAAAGACACAAGTCCATCCAGTTCAACCTCAAAAAAATAAACAAACAAAATAAAAAACACAATACAATCCCATACACCCAACTCCATACCCACAGTTGATCCAGAGGAAGGCAAAAAACCCCAGCAGAGCAGGGGTGGGGTTGTACAGTATACAGGTCGGGGGTGTACAGTATACAGGTCGGGGGTGCACAGTATACAGGTCGGGGGTGGGGTTGTACGGTATACAGGTGGGGGTGCCCCTGACTGAAGGAGGGGGACAGGAAGATGCCAGGAGGGGGCAGGGCACGCCATTGCGATTCAGCTGCTCTGTCGATTATTTCAACACCCCTAGCGGCTGTGGCGGCTGCCTAGTTTGCCTAGTGGTAGTGCCGACCCTGTGTGCGGTTGCTACTGCCACTTTGCCCCCCAGGTTATTGGCAGTTGGAGACTGCGCTGTCTTTAGTACACTGCGCATGTGCGGCCGTTGGGTGAAGTGGCGCTGTGGACCTGGAGCCGGCGGGCTTGTAATGTACTATGGCCTCATATTAATGAAATTACGGACTGGGCGAGGAATAAAATGTTGCTAAGAATGTATTTATGTGAAAACACTGGAGGGTATAACAATACCTAAAGTAATTAAAAAATGCGATCTTTCAGGACTTTCCGTAGGTCCCGCCCCAGGCAACTCTAATGAATAATTCCTTAGTCAGGGGTGTCAGAAAGGTCCCGTCCTCCGGTATCGTATGAAAGTCGTCAAGAGATGCAAAACCCGTTGGCTTCCTTCCTAAAAAGATGAAAACATGCTGGATGCAGGGCCATCTTAATGCAAGGGCACTCCTGGGCACTGCCCAGGGGCCCCAGGTACATGGGGGGGGGCCCCCACAATAATCTTGCATTACATCATGCTTGCCAACTGTCCCGGATTTGCCGGGACAGTCACACTTTTTACTAAACAGTCCCGATATGGTGGTGTCCCGGGAAGCGTCCCAGAAATCTATACTGAGCCCTTCTGATCCCGATCCCTTGAAAGTAGGTGTGTAAATTGGGGCAAGATAGTAGGGGGCCCCAGCGCATTACTTTGCCCAGGGGCCCATGATGCTATTACAGTAAGACGGCCCTGGCTGGATGTGATGGTGGGCAATTTCCTGGACAGTAAAGGGTTAACCGATATTTGTTACTGCAGACCCAACTCTAAAACCCGCCGCTGTGTTCCGTGAACTACCGGCAATTGACGGGCACACTGGCAGCATCTGATGGGGCACAGTAGTGGAAATTGATCGGCACACTGGCAGCAATTAATGGGGCACAGTAGCGACAATTGATGGGCACACTGGCAGCACTTGATGGGCACACTGGCAGCATTTGATGGGCACACTGGCAGCATTTGATGGGCACACTGGCAGCATTTGATGGGTACAGTGGCTGCATTTGATGGGCACACTGGCAGCATTTGATGGGCACACTGGCAGCATTTGATGGGTACAGTGGCTGCATTTGATGGGCACACTGGCAGCATTTGATGGGTACAGGGGCTGCATTTGATGGGCACACTGGCAGCATTTGATGGGTACACTGGCAGCAATTGATGGGTAAAGTGGCTGCATTTAATGGCACAGTGACAGCAATTTACGGGTACAGTGGCTGCATTTGATGGCACAGTGACAGCAATGTATGGGCACAGTGGTTGCGTTTGGCACAGTGGCTGCAATTGGTGTTTTTTTTTTTTTCAGTTTGTTTGCACCCCCCCAAAAAATTTGAGCACCAGCCGCCACTGCATTCACCTAAATACTTGCCTACAGATCTGCATAATCCACAGAAAGTCATGCAATGGGAATCCATGCAACAGTAATTCATAGACATGTGCATTCGTTTTCGTCCGAATTTCAGGTATTTTCGTTATCGTTTTACTGTAACAAACGATAATGAAAGCACAGAAAACAAAAACTGAAAGATCCGACATAAACAAATGCTTTATTTTCGTTTTCGTTGCGGTCGAATGTGCCTAACCTTAACTCTATGGGGCAGATTCACGTACAGCCGCGTAAAATTGTGCGGGCGTAACGTATCTGATTTACGTTACGCCGCCGCAACTTACACGGGCAAGTGCTGTATTCTCAAAGCACTTGCTCCGTAAGTTGCGGCGGCGTAGCGTAAATCACCCGGCGGAATTCAAATTCGGCGGGTAGGGGGCGTGTATCATTTAAATCAAGCGCGTCCCTGCGCCGAACGAACTGCGCATGCGCCATCCGTATAATATCCCAGTGTGCATTGCTCCAAATGACGTGGCAAGGACGTCATTGGTTTCGACTTGAACGTAAATAACGTCCAGCCCCATTCACTGACGACTTACGCAAAATACGTAACTTTTTTAATTTTCATTACTTAACATTGGCTGCACCTCATATAGCAGGGGCAACTATACGCCGGGAAAAGCCTAATGTAAACATCGTAACTTTACTGCGTCGGCCGCACGTACGTTCGGGAATTCGCGTATCTAGCTAATTTGCATACTCAACGCGGAATTCGACGGAAGCACCACCTAGCGTTCAAAAAAAAAAAAAATGCAGTTACGATTCGACGGCGTAAGAGACTTACGCCTGTCGGATCTAATGGATATCTATGCGACTGATTCTAAGAATCAGTCGCATAGATACGACGGCGCAACGCAGAGATACGACGGCGTATCTGGAGATACGCCGTCGTATCTCGGTTGAGAATCTGGGCCTATTAGTCCAATATTATTCTACATAAAGAGAAAAGATTCGACATAGAGAGACATTTACATGTAGATTCAGAAAGAGTTAGGCCGGCGTATCAGTAGATTATCAGTAGATAAGCCGGCCTAACTCAGAATCTGCGCCGACTTATGTTTAAGCGTATGCTCAAACAGAGATACACTTAATAATATCTAAGATACGATGGCTTGCACCGTCCTATCTTAGATTGCAATATTTTGGATGGCCGCTAGGTGGCGCTTCCATTGCGGTCGGTGTAGAATATGTAAATGAGTAGATACGCCGATTCACGAACGTACGTCCGGCTGACGCAGTACTTTTACGCCGTTTACGTTAGAGATAGGCCACCTAAAGTTAGAGCTAGGCCCTAGTTGGAATAGTAATATTAAGTATGGCCGCCTTTCCCGCGTCGAAATTCGAAATTTTTATGTTGTTTGCGTAAGTCGTCCGTGCGGCGTACTTAGCCGCAATGCACAATGGGAAATGTAGGTGCCTGGCGCATGCGCAGTTCGAAAAAAACTTAAAAAAAACATAAGGTCAAGCACTATTAACATAAAACACGCCCCCCTCAAACACATTTGAATTAGGCGCCCTTACGCCCGCCGCTTTAGGCTACGCCGCCGTAACTTAGCAGGCAAGTACATTGTGAATCATGTACTTGCCTCGCTAACTTACAGCGACGTAGCTTAAATTCCTTAAGGTACGCCGCCGCAAAGTTGCGGCAATGTTACTGAATCTACCTATAGGAGTCTAATCTTCTTTTATTTTCTTTTTTTTCTTCTTAGAACATTCGACAGACAGCAAAAGCCTTCAATGACAGATTTGACCTTAATTGTGCCTAACCTTAACTCCATTAGTCCAATATTATTCTACATAAAGAGAAAAGATTCGACATAGAGGGACATGAAGAGTCCAATTTTTTTTTTTTATAAAGATTCTGTCGAATCTCTTTTTCTTTTCTTCTTCTTCTTCTTATAACATTCGACAGACACCATAAGCCTTCAATGACAGATTCGACCTCAATTTGGATATTCGGACGAATGCATTTTTTTTTTTTTACGAAAAACGAAATAAATAAAAACGGATTTCGGGAGTAACTAAATAAACGTATTTTTCGGACGAAAACGAAATTACGAAAAACAAAATATTTCAGTGTGCGCAGGTCTAGTAATTCACGGCCCTCGAATTGATCCGAGTTCTTCCTTAAGGCTCCATTCACACCTAGGCGTTTTGTCGCCTGTAGCGTGACGCTATTGCAGCCTGCAATACGCTGGAGGGGTGATTTAACATTGTCGACTATGGAGATGGTTCACATCTCCACGCCGAACGCCGAAACGCCGTACGCCTGAAGCTCAAAACAAGTCCCGGACCCTTTTTTTCAGGCGGCTTTCGGCGTTCGGCATAGTCGACAGTGTTGATCACCCCGCGTATGTTAGGCTTAAAAAACGCCGCGGCAAATCGCGGGACAAAACGCTGCATTTTTTTGCGGCAAATCGCGGTAAAATACACCGCGTTCAGGTGTGAATGCAGCGTAAAGAGCCATACGGAGGACACAAAGACGCAAAGACGCGTTCTCTGCACATTACTGGAAAGTTAGATTGTAATTCCCTCAAGAAACTGATATCCGGAGAGCCCAACGAAGGGGGGGGGGGGGGGAATGACCTACAAGACTAATGGTCAGGCAATATAAGGTGGAGGAGAGGAATTTCCCAGATGGGACTCGGCTCTCAGCAAATTGCTCTGTCCATACCGCTCCGCTCCCCGGGTGAGGCTGGAAAAGAAAGCTATTGATCCAAGGTGATGGATGGTGTCAGTTACTGCCCATAGAACAATGCTAAGCAATATATTATTTGATGGAGTAGTGTCATTCCCGCATCAAGCCTTGGCAGACAGTCATGGAGTAAGAAGGATGGCCAGAAGTAATCAATGCTCCATCATAAAGCTCGTGATAAAGCTCCATTTATTTCCAGCTCAAAATGTTCCTGTGACAGGGGAGAGTGAAGGATGGGGCCACAGGAGCTCGGCAATTCCCCGCCAGCTCATAAAAGACGCCGATCCCTCTCCATGCGTCCAAAAAAAAAAGATCGGAAAAAGAAACCAAGTTCTCCATTATCATTGTAATTTATTAATGAGGCCGACATTAACGACATGAGCGCGGGATGGAGGCACGGGGCGCCGGGGACGACTGACGCTCGTATCCACGCCAAGAAAAAAAAAACGCGGCAGAATCTTTGGGGTGGATTCAGGTAGGGGCGCGCAAAACTGCGGCCGCGTAACGTATGACATTTACGTTACGCGGCCGCAAGTTTCACGGGCAAGTGCTTGATTCACAAAGCACTTGCCTGTAAAGTTGCGGCGGCGTGGCGTAAAAGGGGCTGGCGTAAGCGCGCGTAATTCAAATGATCGCGTAGGGGGGCGTGGATCATTTAAATTAGGCGAGTTCCCGCGCCGAACGTACTGCGCATGCGCCGTCCCTAAAATTTCCCGACGTGCCTTGCGGCAAACGACGTCGCAAGGACGTCATTGGCTTCGACGTGAACGTAAATGGCGTCCAGCGCCATTCACGAACGACTTACGCAAACAACGTAAAATTTGAAAATCACGACGACGTCCATACTTACCATTGGCTGCGCCTCCTAATAGCAGGAGCAGCTTTACGACGAAACCGGCGTACGCAAACGACGTAAAAAAACGACCGCCGGCCGCACGTACGTTTGTGAATCGGCGTAAGTATGCAATTTGCATACTCTACGCTCACAACTACGGGAGCGCCACCTAGCGGCCAGCGTCAGAATGCACCCTAAGATACGACGGCGTAAGAGACTTATGCCAGTCGTATCTTAGGCTACAATCGGCGTATCGAGCTTCCTGAATACAGAAAATAGATACGCCGGCGCTACTTAGCAATTACGCTGCGTATCTATGGATACGCCGGCGTAATTCGTTCCTGAATCTACCCCCTTGTGATTTATCAAGATGGCGGAATGTTCCGGATAAAGATACAAAATATCAGAGATCGTCCCTCAGAGATTTGATTTTAGATTGGAATGTAAATATCAATATATCGATCCCGTCACTCAATCTTCTCTTTATGGAAATTGTTACTTTGTTTCTAAGAACTGTTTGTAAAAATGTTAATAATAAAAGCAGGGCATATCCATCACAAATGTTGGGGCCCCTTACACAGCTTTAGGCAGGGCCCCCCCCTGGAGCAGAGAACGGGGGGGGGGGGGGGGGGGGGGGGGTTTGACGAACAAGTGTAATCTCTTCTCTCCTGACATGAAATAATAAGCGCGGGGAGGGGCCCTTGGGACCATCGGGCCCCTTACAAGTGTAATGCAAAAAAAAAAGGGAGGGGGGCTGGCCGGGCCTGTAAGGGGCCCTTGAGGACCATAGGGGCCCCTTACAGGTGTAATGCAAAAAATAAATGAAAAAAAAAAAAAAAAACGGGAGGGGGGCCGGCCGGGCCCCTGTGGACCATCGGGCCTCTTACAGGTGTAATGCCTGTACCCCCCCTGATGGCGGCCCTGACCAAAAGTATTGGGACGCCTGCCTTTACACGCCCATGACCTTTAATGGCCTCCCAGTCTTATTCCGGAGGGTTCAATATTGAGTTGGCTCCTCCCCTTTGCAGCTATAACAGCTTCATCTCTTCTGGGAAGGCCGTCCACAAGGTTTAGGAGGGTGTCTATGGGAAGATCCGCCCACAAGGTTTAGGGGTGTGTCTATGGGAAGATCCGTCCACAAGGTTTAGGGGTGTGTCTATGGGAAGATCCGCCCACAAGGTTTAGGGGTGTGTCTATGGGAAGATCCGTCCACAAGGTTTAGGGGTGTGTCTATGGGAAGATCCGTCCACAAGGTTTAGGGGTGTGTCTATGGGAAGATCCGCCCACAAGGTTTAGGGGTGTGTCTATGGGAAGATCCGCCCACAAGGTTTAGGGGTGTGTCTATGGGACGATCTGCCCACAAGGTTTAGGGGTGTGTCTATGGGAAGATCCGCCCACAAGGTTTAGGGGTGTGTCTATGGGAAGATCAGCCCACAAGGTTTAGGGGTGTGTCTATGGGAAGGTCTGTCCACAAGGTTTAGGGGTGTGTCTATAGGAAGATCCGCCCACAAGGTTTAGGGGTGTGTCTATGGGAAGATCGGCCCACAAGGTTTAGGGGTGTGTCTATGGGAAGATCAGCCCACAAGGTTTAGGGGTGTGTCTATGGGAAGATCCGCCCGTCGGCATACCAAGACATTTTGGACAATTTCACGCTCCCAACTTTGTGGGAGGGGTTTGGGGACGGCCCTTTCCTGTTCCAACATGACTGCCCACCAGTGCACAAAGCAAGGTCCATAAAGACATGGAGGAGCGAGTTTGGGGTGGAGGAAGTTGACTGGCCTGCACAGAGTCCTGACCTCAATCTGATAGAACACTGTTGGGATGAATTAGAGACTATGAACCAGGCCTTCTCGTCCAACATCAGTGCCTGACCTCACAAATGCTCTTCTGGAAGAACGGTCAGACATTCCCATAGACACACCCCTAAACCTTGTGGGCGGCCTTCCCAGAAGAAGTAAAGGTGTTATAGCTGCAAAGGGCGGAGCCAACTCAATATTGAACCCTCCGGACTAAGACTGGGATGCCATTAAAGTTCATGTGTGTGTAAAGGCCGGCGTCCCAATACTTTTGGTAATATAGTGTGTGTCACACTTACCGATTTGGTAATATAGATTTTGTTTTACTTCCTCCTTATTGTTGGTTGTGCTTCTCTGTCACCATCAATCTTTGCTGTTTTTATGATATAAATGTCAGGATGTTGATGTAACAAATCTCTCCAGTTCATGTTACTCTTTGTTTTTGTGTCAATTGTAACTTTGTTTCTGTTTGTAAACATGAGATGACATTTCATTACATGTGAAGGTTCTGCTTCCTCTTTAGGCTGCATTCACACCTGAGCGTCGGTCGTTCAGCGTTTTTTCCGGCGTTTTCATGCTTATTTGCGCGTTTGCATACAGCGTCGTCTGACTTTTTTGTACTTTGACGTTTTTTATTTTAGCCAATAGGAAAAACTATCATCTTTTCATCACTTGTTGCTGTGTTGGTAGATTTTTTTAATCTTCTGCTTGGGCGACAAGTTCTATTCATTAAAGCGACGAAACGCCCGTAGCAAACGCCCGTTGTCGCGCAAGTCGCTTGAATCGAGCGTTTCCATTACTTTCTATGGGAAATGGAAACGCTCAAATACGCCCAAACCGCCCGATACGCGCGACAAAAAAGGGTCCGGAACTTTTTTTGGCTACAGGAGATGGGCGTCAGGCGCATCAGCGTTCAGATGTGAACCATCTCCATAGACTTTCATGTATTTTGGTCCCTCTGGCGTTTGTGAGCGTCGCGCTACAGGCGACAAAACGCCTAGGTGTGAATGGGCTCTAATAAGTGCATGAATGTGAGTCTCCGCCTCTCACTGCACCCCCCATACAGGGCTGGTGCCCCCACTACCCCCCCCATTGGCTCCACCCCTTTGCCCTGCCATGTATACCCCACCTTTTTAATGAAGCGCCCATCAAATGCAGCCTCACCAGCGCCCATCAAATGCAGCCTCACCAGCGCCCATCAAATGCAGCCTCACCAGCGCCCATCAATAAAGCCTCACCAAGGAGGGAAGGGGGGCAGAGAGAAGAGAGTAGGAACACCAGCAGCCAAGCTCCCTAGGCAGCAGTGCGCCCTAGGCGGCTTCCTAGTTTGCCTAGTGGTAGTACCGGCCCCGCCCTCATCGACTACGAGCATCAAATATATTTGGTGACCACGATCACCAAGAACGAGAGAATATCCCAAATGTTTGGGTTGTCACCAGAACAGGAACAGAGGAGAAATCTTCCTATGGGGACACTCGAGGGATTCTGTCACTTGTTCTCACTTCCTGTTGTTGCTCTGAGACAGGAAGTGAAGGGAAATCTCTCAGATGAGGGAAAAAAGCCTGACAGGGGTTACAACCCGCCCCTTGCTCGTGTTTTGCCTTTTTGTAGTGCAGATCAGTCATCATCAACACCCCATGAATTGTATTTCAGTGGACGTGCCCACCTGGTATCCGCCTATGGCAGTCCCTGTACAGCTGGGCTGGAGTGTGAGAGGAAGAAGCCAATTGGTCCGTGTTCTGGACAAGAAGCCTGCTGGTAGGAGGAGAGAGCAAAGAGATGAGCTCATCGCTGCGCTGCTTATTCTTTTACTGTCCAGTCACATGCTGGGGTGACCTGGGCTCAAAGGAAGTGGGTTGCATGAGGTTGGCCATCAGACTGAGGACATCTAGTGGCAGAAAAGAGTACTGTGGGGGTAAATCTCTAGATTGAAGGTGAATATCGCAGCAAAAATTAGCTTTGCAATCTTTAATGTCTCAGCACCTGAATATAAGGAGAGGACCCCCCCCCCCCCATCTGCCGACGTTCCGTTGCTTCTCCTTTCACTGTCCAACCTGGGCTCAAAGAAAGTGGGTTGCATGATACTGTCCATCAGACTGAGGACATCTAGTGGCAGAAATCGAGTACTGCAGAGATAATCTCTGGATTGAAGGTGAATATCGCAGCAAAAACTGGCTTTGTAATCTTTAATGGGCCCTTCATTTTAATCTTTACTGGAGTTCTGTTGGTCCCGCTCTTTTATTTCCAGGAATTTCCAAGTGTAGACCCCCAACTACTTACATTCACCATCCAACCTGGGCTCAAAGGAAGTGCGTTGCATGATGGTGGCCATCAGACTGCGGACTTCTAGTGGCAGGAATGAGTACTGCAGGAGGAATCTCTGGATTGAACGTGAATATTGCAGCAAGGGCCTATTTTCTTTTAATGGGCTGTTCCTATTTTATCTGTACTGGGGTTCTGTAGGTCCGTCTCTTTCCTTTCCAGAAGTCCCAGCCCCCATATAGAAGCGTAGACCCCCGACTACTAACATTCACTGTCCAACTTGGGCTCAAAGGAAGTGGTTTGGATGATGCTGGCCATCAGACTGAGGACATCTAGTGGCTGGCCATCAGACGGAGGACATCTAGTGGCAGAAAAGAGTACTGCAGGAGGAATCTCTGGATTGAAGGTGAATATTGCGGCAAGGGCCTATTTTCTTTTAATGGGCTGTTCCTATTTTATCTGTACTGGGGTTCTGTAGGTCCGTCTCTTTCCTTTCCAGAAGTCCCAGCCCCCGTATTGAAGTGTAGACCTCCATCTACTGACATTCCATTGCATCTCCTTTCACGGTCCAGGGCTGCCTGGGCTCTAAAGAAGTGGGTTGCATGATGCTGGCCATCAGACTGCGGACATCTATTGGTAGAAAAGAGTACTGCAGCAGGAATCTCTGGTTTGAAGGTGAGTATTGCGGCAAAACCCTATTTTCTTTTAATGGGCTGTTCCTATTTTATCTGTACTGGGGTTCTGTAGGTCCGTCTCTTTCCTTTCCAGAAGTTGCAGCCCCCGTATAGAAGTGTAGACCTCCGTCTACTGACATTCCATTGCTTCTCCTTTCACAGTCCAAGGCTACCTGGGCTCTAAGGAAGTGCAACTCACTTCCTTAGAGCCCAGGCAGCCCTGGACAGTGAAAGGAGTTCTCTTTTCTGCCACTAGATGTCCTCAGTCTGATGGCCATCATTATGCAACCCATGATGCTGGCCATCAGACTGAGGACATCAAGTGGCTGGCCATCAGACTGAGGACATCAAGTGGCTGGCCATCAGACTGAGGACATGTAGTGGGTGGCCATCAGACTGAGGACATCTAGTGGCTGGCCATCAGACTGAGGACATCTAGTGGCTGGCCATCAGACTGAGGACATCTAGTGGCTGGCCATCAGACTGAGGGCATCTATTGGCTGGCCATCAGACTGAGGACATCTAGTGGCTGGCCATCAGACTGAGGACATCTAGTGGCTGGCCATCAGACTGAGGACATCTAGTGGCTGGCCATCAGACTGAGGACATCTAGTGGCTGGCCATCAGACTGAGGACATCTAGTGGCTGGCCATCAGACTGAGGACATCTAGTGGGTGGCCATCAGACTGAGGACATCTAGTGGCTGGCCATCAGACTGAGGACATCTAGTGGCTGGCCATCAGACTGAGGACATCTAGTGGCTGGTCATCAGACTAAGGACATCTAGTGGCTGGCCATCAGACTGAGGACATCTAGTGGCTGGCCATCAGACTGAGGACATCTAGTGGTTGGCCATCAGACTGAGGACATCTAGTGGCAGGCCATCAGACTGAGGACATCTAGTGGCTAGCCATCAGACTGAGGACATCTAGTGGCTGGCCATCAGACTGAGGACATGTAGTGGCTGGCCATGAGACTGAGGACATCTAGTGGCTGGCCATCAGACTGAGGACATCTAGTTTCTGGCCATCAGACTGAGGACATCTAGTGCCTGGTCATCAGACTGAGGACATCTAGTGGCTGGCCATCAGACTGAGGACATCTAGTGGCTGGTCATCAGACTGAGGACATCTAGTGGCTGGCCATCAGACTGAGGACATGTAGTGGGTGGCCATCAGACTGAGGACATCTAGTGGCTGGTCATCAGACTGAGGACATCTAGTGGCTGGCCATCAGACTGAGGACATCTAGTGGCTGGCCATCAGACTGAGGACATCTAGTGGCTGGCCATCAGACTGAGGACATCTAGTGGCTGGCCATCAGACTGAGGACATCTAGTGGCTGGCCATCAGACTGAGGACATCTAGTGGCTGGCCATCAGACTGAGGACATCTAGTTTCTGGCCATCAGACTGAGGACATCTAGTGCCTGGTCATCAGACTGAGGACATCTAGTGGCTGGCCATCAGACTGAGGACATCTAGTGGCTGGTCATCAGACTGAGGACATCTAGTGGCTGGCCATCAGACTGAGGACATCTAGTGGCTGGCCATCAGACTGAGGACATCTAGTGGCTGGCCATCAGACTGAGGACATCTAGTGGCTGGCCATCAGACTGAGGACATCTAGTGGCTGGCCATCAGACTGAGGACATCTAGTGGTTGGCCATCAGACTGAGGACATCTAGTGGCAGGCCATCAGACTGAGGACATCTAGTGGCTGGCCATCAGACTGAGGACATCTAGTGGCTGGCCATGAGACTGAGGACATGTAGTGGCTGGCCATGAGACTGAGGACATCAAGTGGCTGGCCATCAGACTGAGGACATGTAGTGGCTGGCCATCAGACTGAGGACATCTAGTGGCTGGCCATCAGACTGAGGACATGTAGTGGCTGGCCATGAGACTGAGGGCATCTAGTGGCAGGCCATCAGACTGAGGACATCTAGTGGCTAGCCATCATACTGAGGACATCTAGTGGCTGGCCATCAGACTGAGGACATCTAGTGGCTGGCCATCAGACTGAGGACATCTAGTGGCTGGCCATCAGACTGAGGACATCTAGTGGCTGGCCATCAGACTGAGGACATCTAGTGGCTGGCCATCAGACTGAGGACATCTAGTGGCTGGCCATCAGACTGAGGACATCTAGTTTCTGGCCATCAGACTGAGGACATCTAGTGCCTGGTCATCAGACTGAGGACATCTAGTGGCTGGCCATCAGACTGAGGACATCTAGTGGCTGGTCATCAGACTGAGGACATCTAGTGGCTGGCCATCAGACTGAGGACATCTAGTGGCTGGCCATCAGACTGAGGACATCTAGTGGCTGGCCATCAGACTGAGGACATCTAGTGGCTGGCCATCAGACTGAGGACATCTAGTGGCTGGCCATCAGACTGAGGACATCTAGTGGCTGGCCATCAGACTGAGGACATCTAGTGGTTGGCCATCAGACTGAGGACATCTAGTGGCAGGCCATCAGACTGAGGACATCTAGTGGCTCGCCATCAGACTGAGGACATCTAGTGGCTGGCCATGAGACTGAGGACATGTAGTGGCTGGCCATGAGACTGAGGACATCAAGTGGCTGGCCATCAGACTGAGGACATGTAGTGGCTGGCCATCAGACTGAGGACATCTAGTGGCTGGCCATCAGACTGAGGACATGTAGTGGCTGGCCATGAGACTGAGGGCATCTAGTGGCAGGCCATCAGACTGAGGACATCTAGTGGCTAGCCATCATACTGAGGACATCTAGTGGCTGGCCATCAGACTGAGGACATCTAGTGGCTGGCCATCAGACTGAGGACATCTAGTGGCTGGCCATGAGACTGAGGACATGTAGTGGCTGGCCATGAGACTGAGGACATCTAGTGGCTGGCCATCAGACTGAGGACATGTAGTGGCTGGCCATGAGACTGAGGACATCTAGTGGCTGGCCATCAGACTGAGGACATCTAGTGGTTGGCCATGAGACTGAGGACATCTAGTGTCTGGCCATCAGACTGAGGACATCTAGTGGCTGGCCATCAGACTGAGGACATCTGGTGGCCGAAAAGAATACTGCAGGAGGAATCTCTGGATTGAAGGTGAATATTGCAGCAAAAGCCTATTTTATTTTAATGGGCTGTTCCTATTTTATCTGTACTGGCGTTCTGAAGGTCTGTCTCTTTCCTTTCCAGAAGTCCCAGCCCCCGTATAGAAGTGTAGACCTCCATCTTCTGACATTCCATTGCATCTCCTTTCACAGTCCAGGGCTGCCTGGGCTCTAAGGAAGTGGGTTGCATGAAGCTGGCCATCAGACTGAGGACATCTAGTGGCAGAAAAGAGTACTGCAGAGAAAAAGCCTATTTCATTTTAATGGGCTGTTCCTATTTTATCTGTACTGGCGTTCTGTAGGTCCGTCTCTTTCCTTTCCAGAAGTCCCAGCCCTGTATAGAAGTGTAGACCTCCATCTTCTGACATTCCATTGCATCTCCCTCAGGTGCTGAAATTTCGAGTCTGGCAGATCATAAGAGCACACCAAGCGTTTGATCGTTCATAAATAAGATGTGAATCACCTCGGTAATAGACATCTATGGATTGAGAGGTAGAAGAACGTTCTCTCAGCATTCCCTGGGCTTGGTCTCCTGCAAGGTGCCGGCTCGCCCATCAATCACCATTATGGAGATCTATTGGCAATCTGTTATTTTCTAGGTGTTGCTTCCTCTTCCTTGCCGTCGGTATGATTGACACCGCGGTTATCATAATGTTTATTCTATATTTAATTATCCGGCTAAACAGTGAATCATTATTGTGCTGCCTGGCTTATCACCTCTCCTCCTCCCCGGAAAAACACAACACAACTTGAGGGCTTTCTCTCGCATTCGTCTTAAAAAAAAAAAAAAATGGCACTAATAATACGGAAGCCGCGGCCAAAACACACACGGCCCTTGTTTGAGCTCGTCTTTTTGCGCAATTATTGAGCTCCTTGGGTTGAAGTCGGATATTTGTCACGCTAATGCGGTAATGTTTTTGGCCAGAACATGTAAATTACGCTCCGTTCAGGCCACTGGCGGCTCTTCTCTCTCTCTTTTGTCGCCGGGATGTGCGGGGTTAATCATTTCATAATCTCATTCAGCCGGTTATGCCGTATGGAGGAGATTTATCTGCTGGATAAAAACCAATAATCGCCCAAAGTTGAGTTTAGCACGTCTCAAAGCAAGTTAAGTTCTTATGGGATAATCTCCCTGTTACTTTGTGATTTCCAGATGCGTGAAATAAGAAGCAAATCTAATTCCGGGGGATTTTTTTTTTTTTCGCTGCCTTGCTTGTTCCAGCAGCAGAAACTGACTTTTAAGCGGTAGAATAACACGGCAAAAAATACATGAAAATCTATAGCGAAGGAACAAACCCGACCCCGGGAGCATTAAAGCTAAGCGCAAGATCGACGTTCAAAGGGTCTGTCCAGCCAAAACTCATATTTTGGTGATTGGTGGTGTGACAGTGTGCTCCTTGGGCTCTGCCATGCTGTTAGAGGAGTTAAAAAGTGCAGAAGGTTCTCAGGGATGCAGACCGAGGGGCTCCAGAATGTCTGTTTTAAGCAGAGGGAATTGGGTTTTCAGTTTTCTCTGGGATTGGTAACTACCAGATTGGGTTCTGTAGTATGGAGACTTCAAAGAGTCATGAAATCTATAACCCTGTGAGAAAATTGTGTTTACAGTTTTCTCCACAAAAGGGCAACTTCCAGACTTTAAAGAGTCCTGGGAGGGATAAAGTCTCTAACCCTGTGAAAAAATGGGGTTTCAGTTTTCTCCAGGATTGGCAACTTCCAGATTGGGTTCTGTAGTTTGGAGACTTTAAAGAGTCCTGGGAGGGATACAATCTCTAACCCTGAGAAAAAATGGGGTTTCAGTTTTCTCCAGGATTGGCAACTCCCAGATTGGGTTTTGGAGTTTCGAGACTTCAAAGAGTCTTGGAAGGGATGAAATCTCTAACCCTGTTAAAAGATTGGGTTTTCAGTTTTCTTAAAGTTTGGCAACTCCTGTTTTGTGTTCTATAGTTTGGAGGCTTTAAAGAGTCCTGGGAGGGATAAAATCTCTAACCATGTGAAAAAAAATGGGTTTTCAGTTTTCTTCAGGATTGGCAACTCCCAGATTGGGTTTTGGAGGCTTTAAAGAGTCTTGGGAGGGATGAAATCTCTAACCCTGTGAAAAAAATTGGTTTTCAGTTTCCTCAGAGATTGGCATTTCCCGAATTGGGTTCTGTAGTTTGGAGACTTTAAAGAGTCCTAGGAGGGATAAAATCTGTAACCCTGTGAAAAAAACAGGTTTCCAGTTTTCTCCAGGATTGGCAACTCTCAGATTGGGTTTTGGAGTTTGGAGACTTCAAAGAGTCTTGGAAGGGAGGAAATCTCTAATCATGTAAGAAAATTGGGTTTTCAGTATTCTCCATAAAAGGGCAACTTCCGGATTGGGTTCTGGAGTTTGGAGACTTCAAAGAGTCTTGGAAGAGATGAAATCTCTAACCCTGTGGAAAAAAATAGGTTTTCAGTTTTCTCAGAGATTGGCAACTCCCGAATTGAGTTCTGTAGCTTGGAGGCTTTAAAGAGTCTTGGAAGGGATGAAATCTCTAACCCTGTGAAAAAATGTGGTTTTCAGTTTTTTCCCGGGATTGGCAACTCCTGAATTGAGTTCTGTAGTTTGGAGGCTTTAAAGAGTCTTGGAAAGGATAAAATCTCCAACCCTGTGAAAAAATGTGGTTTTCAGTTTTTTCCCGGGATTGGCAACTCCCAGGTTGAGTTCTGGAGTTTGGAGACTACAAGGAGTCTTGGGAGGGATGAAATCTCTAACACTGTGAAAAAAATGGGTTTTCGGTTTTCTCTGAGTTTGGCAACTCCTGTTTGGGTTCTGTAGTTTGGAGACTTTAAAGAGTCGTGGGAGGGATAAAATCTCTAACTCTGTGAAAAAAATGGGTTTTCAGTTTTCCCCCCAGGATTGGCAACTCCCAAATTGGGTTTTGGAGTTTGGAGACTTCAAAGAGTCCTGGGAGGGATAAAATCTCCAACCCTGTGAAAAAAATGGGTTTTCAGTTTTCGCCAGTATTGGCAACTCCCAAATTTGGGTTTTGGAGTTTGGAGACTTCAAGGAGTCTTGGGAGGGATGAAATCTCTAACCCTGTGAGAAAATTGGATTTTCAGTTTTCTCCATGATTGGCAACTCCCAGATTGGGTTCTGGAGTTTGGAGACTTCAAGGAGTCTTGGGAGGGATGAAATCTCTAACCCTGGGAAAAAATTGGTTTTCGGTTTTCTCCGAATTTGGCAACTCCCGTTTTGGGTTCTGTAGTTTGGAGGCTTTAAAGAGTCCTGGGAGGGATAAAATCTCTAACCCTAAGAAATAATTGGGTTTTCAGTCCCCCCCCCCCGGGATTTGGCAACTCCCAGATTGTATTTTGGAGTTTGGAGGCTGCAAAGAGCCTTGGGAGGGATGAGGCCTATAATCAGCAGGCTAAGTTTCAGGCATGCACAGCCTTTATAATCAAGGGCACGGCTGTAGTTTAAGGCCTCACTCATGAGAATGAAGGTCCCCTGCCCAGAGGTTGGAGCGAGGGGCCAAAGCAGTAGGGAGCCGCGCTCCAGAGACAATGTTACAGTGGTGGTACAAGAGCACATGGGTCTGGAGGACCAAAACAAAAGACCTGGAGGCCAGAGCAAGAAGAAGCAACGCGGACCCGGATCTGAACCGGCAACCTCCGCTGTGTCTGGCAGTATCTCTTCTTGCTAAGCCACCTGAGATGCAGTTTCTAGTAAACCTTGAACTCTTTGCTCCTCCCATGAACTTCCTATTTAAGCCACGCCTTTGCACTTCCTGTTCACTTAAGGACCGAGCCTCTTTTTCAGATATGTTGTTTACAAGTTAAAAACATATTTTTTGCTAGAAAATTACGGTACTTAGAACCCCCAAACATTATACATTTTTTTCCCTAACACCCTAGAGAATAAAATGGCGGTCATTGCAATACTTTCATGTCACACCGTATTTGCGCAGCGGTCTTACAAGCGCATTTTTTGGGGGGGAAAAAAATCACTTTTTTGAATAAAAAAATAAGACAACAGTAAAGTTAACCCAATTTTTTTTTATATTGTGAAAGATAATGTTACGCCGAGTAAATTGATACCCAACATGTCGCGCTTCAAAATTGCGCCCCGCTCGTGGAATGGCGACAAACTTTTAACCATTAAAAATCTCCATCCCCCTTTTTTTTTTGTCAGCACCCAAAGCCCCCCCTCCCTCTAAGGTTCCCGGATGGCATCCTCCTTTTTTCATTATTTTCGTCAGCACCCAAAACCCCCCCCATCTCTAAGGGGCCCGGTGTTCCCCGGGGGCCCCGGATGACATCCCCCTTTTATTTTTTACAAAGAAAAACTCTTAACTTGCAACACCCCCCCCCCCCGCTTCTCAACTTGCTTGCGAACCCCCCCCCCCCCCTGTCCGCGGTTTTCTGCTCCAGGGGGCCCATCCCTGAAGCTGTGTAAGAGGCCCAAAAATTCCTGATGGCGGCCCTGCAGGTGGGGGGCCATCTTCCCCTCACTCGTCTCCATACCCAGCAACAGAGAGGACCAGATCGCCTCCGCCGGAAAAGAGCAGCGGGAGGGGGGGCCCCTCTCCCGCCGCCAATAAAAAGGATCTCTTGGCGTATCCGCCGCAGAGACCATTATTTTCTTGTAGCGGACCGCCCGCTGAAGAAGAGGAATGTCGGGGGTCATGGTAGCTACCTGCTGTCCTAGCAACGGTATTCCTCTTCAAACAGAAGACGTAAAACTGCGGCGGGCGGTCCGGAAAAAAAAAACGCTGCACAAATACTGTGTGACATAAAATATTGCAACAATCGCCGTTTTATTCTGTAGGGTCTCTGCTAAAAAAAAAAAAATGACATATAATGTTTGGGAGGTGCTAAGTAATTTTCTAGCAAAAAAATACGGATTTTAACCACTTAGGGACCGCCTAACGCCGATATACGTCGGCAGAATGGCACGGCTGGGCACAGGGACGTATATATACGTCCCCTTTAGGAGCCCAGCCAAAAAATAAAAACCGTAATAAAAAAAAAAAATATATATATATATATAAAAAAATGTAATAAAAAAAAAAGGGGGGGGGGGGTTGCCATCTTTAATAAAAACAAGAAAATAAATTAAAAAAAATATAAAAAAATATATATATTTTCTTTAAAAAAAGGGAGGTTGCCTGGGGACCTCAGGGCCCCTTAAAAAAGAAGAGGGGGTTTCCATCCGATCTGGGGCCCTGGGGACCTCCGGGCCCCTAGGGACCTCTGGGCCCTTTAATAAAAACAAGAAATAAATAAATAAATATATATAAAAAATATATAATATTTTTTTTTAAAAAGGGGGGTTGCCAGCCGGGGGCCCTGGGGACCTCAGGGCCCCTTAAAAAAGAAGGGGGGTTGCCATCCAATCTGGGGACCTCCGGGCCCTTTAATAAAAACAAGAAAATAAATAAAAATATATATAAAAAAAATATATATATATTTTTTTTAAAAAAGGGGGGTTGCCAGCCGGGGCCCTGGGGACCTCAAGGCCCCTTAAAAAAGAAGAGGGGGTTGCCATCTGATCTGGGGCCCTGGGGACCTCTGGGCCCTTTAATAAAAACAAGAAATATATAAAAAAATATATATATAAAAAAAATAAAAAATGTTTTTAAAAAAGGGGGATTGCCAGCCGGGGGGCCCTGGGGACCTCAGGGCCCCTTAAAAAGAAGGGGGGGGTTGCCATCCTATCTGGGGCCGTGGGGACCTCCCGGCCCCTGGTGACCTCTGGGCCCTTTAATAAAAATAAGAAAATAAATAAAAAAATATATAAAAAATATATATAAAAAAATATCTGTTTTTTTTAAAAAGGGGGGTTGCCAGCCGGGGCCCTGGGGACCTCAGGGCCCCTTAAAAAAGAAGGGGGGGTTGCCATCCGATCTGGGGACCTCTGGGCCCTTTAATAAAAACAAGAAAAAAAATATATAAAAAAATATATAATTTTTTTTTTTAAAAGGGGGGGTTGCCAGCCGGGGGCCCTGGGGACCTCCAGGCCCCCTAGGGTGTACTGCCTGTACCCCCCTGATGGCGGCCCTGACCGCAGAAATGATCAAATACCACGAAAATAAATCCCTATTTGTGGAGGGAAAAAAAGGACGTCAATTTTGTTTGGGAGCCACGTCGCACGACCGCGCAATTGTCAGTTAAAGCAACGCAGTGCCGAATCGCAAAAAGGGGCCTGGTCCTTTACCTGCATTTTGGTCCGGGGCTGAAGTGGTTAACTTGTAAACACCAAATGTCAGAAATTATTTATAGGAAAGACTCCGGTAACAAATATCGAATTGGGAAATTGGACTTTCTGGCGATGTGAAGAGACGATCTGGTCCGGCGGGGGGGGTTCTATTCCTGGAGACACTTCGGAGCTGTGGGCCCCGCTAATGGTTCGGCAGGGATTTCTGGAGTCACTTCGGAGCTGTGGGCCCCTCTAATGGTTCGGCAGGGATTTCTGGAGACACTTCGGAGCTGTGGGCCCCTCTAATGGTTCGGCGGGGGTTCCTGGAGACACTTCGGAGCTGTGGGCCCCTCTAATGGTTCGGCGGGGGTTCCATTCCTGGAGACACTTCGGAGCTGTGGGCCCCTCTAATGGTCCGGCAGGGATTCCTGGAGACACTTCGGAGCTGTGGGCCCCTCTAATGGTCCGGCAGGGATTCCTGGAGACACTTCGGAGATGTGGGCCCCTCTAATGGTCCGGCAGGGATTCCTGGAGACACTTCGGAGCTGTGGGCCCCTCTAATGGTCCGGCAGGGATTCCTGGAGACACTTCGGAGCTGTGGGCCCCTCTAATGGTCCGGCAGGGATTCCTGGAGACACTTCGGAGCTGTGGGCCCCTCTAATGGTCCGGCGGGGGGGGGGGGGGGGGTTCCATTCCTGGAGACACTTCGGAGCTGTGGGCCCCTCTAATGGTCCGGCGGGGATTCCTGGAGACACTTCGGAGCTGTGGACCCCTCTAATTGTCCGGCGGGGGGGGCTGTTCCATTCCTGGAGACACTTCGGAGCTGTGGGCCCCTCTAATGGTCCGGCGAGGGGGGGGGGGTTCCATTCCTGGAGACACTTCGGAGCTGTGGGCCCCTCTAATGGTCCGGCGGGGATTCCATTCCTGGCGACACATTCGGAGCGGTGGGCCCCCTTTAATGGTCCGGCGGGGATTCCTGGAGACACTTCGGAGCTGTGGGCCCCTCTAATGGTCCGGCGGGGATTCCTGGAGACACTTCAGAGCGGTGGGCCCCTCTAATGGTCCGGCGGGGATTCCTGGAGACACTTCGGCGCTATGGGCCCCTCTAATGGTTCGGCGGAGATTCCTGGAGACACTTCGGAGCTGTGGCCCCTCTAATGGTTCGGCGGGGATTCCTGGAGACACTTCGGAGCTGTGGGCCCCTCTAATGGTCCGGCGGGGATTCCTGGAGACACTTCGGAGCTGTGGGCCCCTCTAATGGTTCGGCGGGGATTCCTGGAGACACTTCGGAGCGGTGGGCCCCTCTAATGGTTCGGCGGGGATTCCATTCCTGGAGACACTTCGGAGCGGTGGGCCCCTCTAATGGTCCGGCGGGGATTCCTGGAGACACTTCGGAGCGGTGGGCCCCTCTAATGGTCCGGCGGGGATTCCTGGAGACACTTCGGAGCGGTGGGCCCCTCTAATGGTCCGGCGGGGATCCCTGGAGACACTTCGGAGCGGTGGGCCCCTCTAATGGTTCGGCGGGGATTCCTGGAGACACTTCGGAGCTGTGGGCCCCTCTAAGGCCCCGTACACACGGCCGAGGAACTCGACGTGCCAAGCACGTCGAGTTCCTCGTCGAGTTCTGGGATGAAGCCGCCGAGGAGCTCGGCGAGCCGCCTTCTCCCATAGAACAACGAGAAAATAGAGAACATGTTCTCTATTTTCTCGTCGAGCTCCTCGGCGGCTCCATCGAGCCAAAAGTGTACAGACGACAGAGTTTCTCGGCAGAATCCGGGTTTTGAACGAGTTTCTATGTGAATTCTGCCGAGAAACTCTGTCGTGTGTACGGGGCCTAATGGTTCGGCGGGGATTCCTGGAGACACTTCGGAGCGGTGGGCCCCTCTAATGGTCCGGCGGGGATTCCATTCCTGGAGACACTTCGGAGCGGTGGGCCCCTCTAATGGTTTGGCGGGGATTCCTGGAGACACTTCGGAGCGGTGGGCCCCTCTAATGGTCCGGCGGGGATTCCTGGAGACACTTCGGAGTGGTGGGCCCCTCTAATGGTCCGGCGGGGATTCCTGGAGACACTTCGGAGCTGTGGGCCCCTCTAATGGTCCGGCGGGGATTCCTGGAGACACTTCGGAGCGGTGGGCCCCTCTAATGGTCCGGCGGGGATTCCTGGAGACACTTCGGAGCGGTGGGCCCCTCTAATGGTTCGTCGGGGATTCCTGGAGACACTTCGGAGCTGTGGGCCCCTCTAATGGTTCGGCGGGGATCCCATTCCTGGAGAGACTTCGGAGCGGTGGGCCCCTCTAATGGTCCGGCGGGGATTCCTGGAGACACTTCGGAGCTGTGGGCCCCTCTAATGGTCCGGCGGGGGGGATTCCATTCCTGGAGACACTTCGGAGCGGTGGGCCCCTCTAATGGTTCGGCGGGGATTCCTGGAGACACTTCGGAGCTGTGGGCCCCTCTAATGGTTCGGCGGGGATCCCATTCCTGGAGAGACTTCGGAGCGGTGGGCCCCTCTAATGGTCCGGCGGGGATTCCTGGAGACACTTCGGAGCTGTGGGCCCCTCTAATGGTTCGGCGGGGATTCCTAGAGACACTTCGGAGCTGTGGGCCCTTCTAACGGTTCGGCGGGGATTCCTGGAGACACTTCGGAGCGGTGGGCCCCTCTAATGGTCCGGCGGGGGGGATTCCATTCCTGGAGACACTTCGGAGCGGTGGGCCCCTCTAATGGTTCGGCGGGGATTCCTGGAGACACTTCGGAGCGGTGGGCCCCTCTAATGGTTCGGCGGGGATTCCTGGAGACACTTCGGAGCGGTGGGCCCCTCTAATGGTCCGGCGGGGATTCCTGGAGACACTTCGGCGCTGTGGGCCCCTCTAATGGTCCGGCGGGGGTCCCTGGAGACACTTCGGAGCGGTGGGCCCCTCTAATGGTTCAGCGGGGGGGGGGGGGCAATCCTTGAGACACTTCGCAGCGGTGGGCCCCTCTAATGGTTCGGCGGGGATTCCTGGAGACACTTCGGAGCTGTGGGCCCCTCCAATGGTTCGGCGGGGGGGATTCCATTCCTGGAGACACTTCGGAGCGGTGGGCCCCTCTAATGGTCCGGCGGGGGGGGGAATCTATTCCTGGAGACACTTCGGAGCTGTGGGCCCCTCTAATGGTCCGGCGGGGGTTCCTGGAGACACTTCGGAGCTGTGGGCCCCTCCAATGGTTCGGTGAGTTTTTTTCCCCCCTCCATACGAGTGACAGGTTCACTTTAATTGATTATTTTTAATTAGCTTTTACAAGATGTTAATTCAGAGCGCTTGTCATCCGCAGAGCCTCCCAGCAATGACATCTCTTTCTCCCGGAGTCCTTGTTTCCTGATAAATGGCGTCTTGGCATCTCCTGATAACGAGGCCCTCGGTGTCGTTGTGCGATTGTCACTCACGATGTAAGTACACGGCGCGCTACACGCGAGGCTGCGGCTTAATATAGCGCCGTACATGAGACTTAATTAGATGTGGCTTCGTTTGCGCACATTAGTGCTTTGGTGTCAAAATGCTTCCTGGATTCTTGAAACGTGTTGCCGCCGCGTATTTGTGTGCCGCCGCAGCGCGACATCTGAAGAGGAAAAAAATTAATAAACATTCTATTCTTTGATCATACGAGGAAGGTGAGAGGAAGACACCGGCAGTCACAAATAGACGCGAGAGATATCGGGATTAATGAAAACACGTTTAACAAATTTTTCCGAATATTCGTAAGATTCGAAAATCAAAAAAAACAAAAAACGAAAATGACCGCCGGTTTTATCGGCGTGTAACACGCACCTTCAATTTAAGAGGGAAGATGCAGGAAAAAAACTCACTGAAATTTTAAAGAAAGAACGTTAAAGCAAAATAAGGGTCAGTGTCCATCTGCAGCCTCGCCATTGCCCTCGATGCAGCCTCGGCATTGCCCTCAATACAACCTCAACATTGCCCTCAATGCAGCCTCACCAGTGCCATTAATGCAGCCTCGTCATTGCTCTCAATACAGCCTCGCCATTTCCCTCAATACAGCCTCGACATTGCCCTCAATGCAGCCTCACCATTGCCATTAATGCAGCCTCACCATTGCCCTCAATACAGCCTTGCCATTGCCCTCAATGCAGCCTCACCAGTGACATTAATGCAGCCTTGTCAGTGCCCTCAATGCAGCTTCGCCATTTCCCTCAATACAGCCTCACCATTGCCCTCAATGCAGCCTCACCAGTGCTATTAATGCAGCCTCGCCATTGCCCTCAATACAGCCTCGCCATTGCTTTCAATACAGCCTTGCCATTGCCATTAATGCAGCCCCGCCATTGTTCTTAATACAGCCTCACCATTGCCTTAATGCAGCCTCACCATTGCCTTCAATATAGCTTCGCCATTGCCCTAAATACAGCCTTGCCATTTCCCTCAATGCAGCCTCACCAGTGCCATTAATGCAGCCTCACCATTGCCCTCAATGCAGCCTCGCCATTGCCCTCAATGCAGCCTCACCAGTGCCATTAATGCAGCTACGCCATTGCCTTTAATGAAGCCTTGCCATTGCCCTCAATGCAGCCTCGCCATTGCCATTAATAGAGCCTCACATCAGATTACTGCATCCTCGGAGGGGACAGGGAGGGGGCGGGACGAGCGCCAACAGATTACATACAGCAGAATCTCCTGTTTACTCAGCGGATCCATTAATACAAAGTCCCGCCTCCTATGATTGACAGAACATTCAGCCAATGGTGGCCCAGGAGAAGGGACTTCCTATTACAGAGGCTGCCGAGTAAACAAGAGATTCTCCTGTATGTAATCTGATGACGCTCGTCCCGCCCCCTCCCTGTCCCCTCCGAGGCAGATAAAATGTAAGTATCGGTGTATTAAACCCTCAATACAACCTCACATCACCCAATCAGAGGCATCATCCAATCAGAGGCATCACCCAATCAGAGGCATCACCCAATCAGGGGCATCATCCAATCAGGGGCATCATCCAATCAGAAGCATCATCCAATCAGGGGCATCATCCGATCAGGGGCATCATTCAATCAGAGGCATCACCCAATCAGCGGAATCATCCAATCAGAGGCATCATCCAATCAGAGGCATCATCCAATCAGAGGCATCACCCAATCAGAGGCATCATCCAATCAGAGGCATCATCCAATCAGAGGCATCACCCAATCAGAGGCATCATCCAATCAGGGGCATCATCCAATCAGGGGCATCATCCAATCAGAGGCATCACCCAATCAGAGGCATCATTCAATCAGGGGCATCATCCAATCAGAGGCATCATCCAATCAGAGGCATCATTCAATCAGGGGCATCATCCAATCAGAGGCATCATCCAATCAGAGGAATCATCCAATCAGAGGCATCATCCAATCAGCGGCATCATCCAATCAGGGGGATCATCCAATTAGGGGCATCAGCCAATCAGAGGCATCATCCAATCAGAGGCATCACCCAATCAAAGGCATCATCCAATCAGAGGCATCATCCAATCAGGGGCATCATCCAATCAGAGGCATCACCCAATCAGGGGCATCATCCAGAGGCATCGTCCAATCAGTGGCATCATCCAATCAGGGGGATCATCCAATCAGGGGCATCACCCAATCAGAGGCATCATTCAATCATGGGGATCATCCAATCAGCGGCATCATTCAATCATGGGGATCATCCAATCAGAGGCATCATCCAATCAGCGGCATCATTCAATCAGCGGCATCATTCAATCAGGGGCATCATCAAATCAGAGGCATCATCCAATCAGGGGATCATCCAATCAGAGGCATCATCCAATCAGAGGCATCATCCAATCAGCGGCATCAGCCAATCAGAGGCATCACCCAATCAGAGGCATCATCCAATCAGGGGAATCATCCAATTAGATGCATCATTCAATCAGATGCATCATTCAATCAGAGGCATCATCCAATCAGAGGCATCACCCAATCAGAGGCATCACCCAATCAGAGGCATCACCCAATCAGAGGCATCATCCAATCAGGGGAATCATCCAATTAGATGCATCATTCAATCAGAGGCATCATCCAATCAGGGGCATCATCCAATCAGAGGCATCACCCAATCAGAGGCATCACCCAATCAGAGGCATCACCCAATCAGAGGCATCATCCAATCAGATGCAGTCACTGTTTGGGAGTCCTGTCGGAACACGATTGTCGGTGGGGGAGGGGGGGGTTGCGGCCCGGCGGTCCATACATCTCCGATGGGGGAATCTCTTCTCTGGGACCTGGAAATCCGTCCATGTATGGAACGATTGGCCGCCTCTACAATTTAACGCGTTTCTGTTGCATTTAAAACCCGTCTCAAAAAAAATAAAAAAATAAACAATAACAGCGAGGGATGGTCTGTATAAAACGATCTTCTTATTCCCGGGACACGGAATGGCGCGGATTGTGACAAACAGTCTGGAGATTTAATGGTAGAATTATTAGCAGTCGGCGCTTTTCTTTTTCTTTCCTTTCCTTTTTTTTTCTCTCTTTTTTTTCTTTTTAATGTGAGAGACGTTTATGTCTCAGTTGCCAAACATTTGTGTGAAAATAATGTGGGAGGATTGTGACAGACATAATTCTCCATCCTACAGCCTCATCAACTTGAGTTCTGTTAATCCCTTACCCGCTGGGCCCGGCTCCTTTCAAAGTTTCCGCCCTGACAGCTGGATTTATTAGTTTTGAAATTTGTACAAAAATCACACGTCACGTCGCAGGAAAGCTGTCAAAACGTCAAGCAGAGGAGAGCCGAGGAGAGCCGAGGAGAGCCGAGGAGATCTCGCATTAAAAGCCTTTCCAGCCCGCCGCCGCCGCCGCCGCCGTCTCTCTCTCTATAAAGAAGCAGAACGCAGCCTGGAGAAATATCATTTTATTTCCTCCCCCTGCGCTCACTCCTGCGCTCACTCCTGCGATCTCAACTGCTTCATCTCAGCTGTAATTATCAAGTGTCGGGGCGGGAGCCGCGCCAATACACAGCGCTGGCGACACCATTTCTTACTCGCCTACTTTACAAACACACATTTCTTTTATATATATATATATATATATATTTAATTTAATTACATTTTCTTCTATTTATTTATTTAGCTGCATTGTGCAGCTCTCCTTCTTTACAAACACACATCAGTTTTTTATATATATATATATATATATATTTTTATTGAATTTAATTAAATTTTATTTATTTTTTTAGCTGCATTGTGCAGCTCTCCTTTTTTACAAACACACATCAGTTTTTTTTTTTAATATATATATATATTTTTTCTATTTAATTTAATTTAATTGTATTTATTAAAATTTTTTTAGCTGCATTGTGCAGCTTGCCTTCTTTACAATTTACAATTTATTTTATATATATATATATATATATATATATATATATATATATATATATATATATATATATATATATATATATATATATATATATATATATATATATATAAATATATATATTTTTATTTAATTTAATTACAATTTCTTCTATTTATTTATTTAGCTGCAATGTGCAGCTCTCCTTTTTTACAATTACACTTTTTATATGTGTATTATTTTTTATTTAATTTTATTTATTGTTTTTAAATTGTATTAAATTTTATTTATTTATCATTTTTTTATTATATATAAATACAGCTCTCCTTTTTTACAAACACACATCCGTTTTGTTTAATATATATATATATATATATATATATATATATATATATATATATATATATATATATATATATATATATATATATATATATATATATATATATTTTCTATTTAATTTATTTTATTATTTTATTTTATTTTTTAGCTGCATTGTGCAGCTCTCATTCTTTACAAACACACATAATTTTTTATATGTGTATTATTTTTTATTTCATTTTATTTATTGTTTTTTCATTTTATTTTACTTAATTTATTTATTAATTTTTCAGCTGCATTTGTGCAGCTCATCTTCTTTGCAAACACACAACATTTATTTTTTATATATATATATATATTTTATTTTAATTTAATTTAATTTTCTATTATTTATTTATTTAGCTGCATTGTTCAGCTCTCCTTCTTTACAAACACACATCATTTCTTTTATATATATATATATATTATTGAATTTAATTTAATTTTATTTATTTGTTTAGCTGCATTGTGCAGCTCTCATTCTTTACAAACACACATGATTTTTTATATAGGTATTATTTTGTATTTAATTTTATTTATTGTTCTTTCATCTTATTTAAATTTATTTATTTATAAAAAAAAAATCAGTTGTGTTTGTGCAGCTCTCCTTCTTTACAAACACACAGATTTTTTTATCTATATATATATATATTTTAATTACATTTAATTAAATTGTATTTATTTTTATTTATTTTAGCTGCATTGTGCAGCTCTCATTCTTTACAAACACACATCGTTTTACTATATATATATATATATATATATATATATATATATATATATATATATATATATATATATATATATATATATATATATATATAAAATTATATTTATTGAAACATTTTTTTTTATTTAATTTAACTTTATTTAACTTAATTTTGTAATATTTTTTTATTTAGCTCTCCTTCTTTACAAACACACATCATTTATAATATATATAACATTTGATTACAGTTTATTTAATATTATTTTATTTATAATAGTTTTTCACTGTGTTTTGCAGCTCTCTTTCTTTACAAACACACATAATTTTTTTTATATATATATATATATATATATATATATATATATATATATATATATATATATATATATATATATATTAATTTTATTTTATTTTATTTATTTTAGCTGCAGCTCTCGTTCTTTAAAAACACACATCATTTTATTATATGTATATTTAATAAATATATTTAATTGTATTTAATTTAATTTAATTTATTTATTAATTCCTTAGCTGTGTTTGTGCAGCTCTCCTTATTTACAAACACACATAATTTATAGATATAGATATAGATATATATCTATATACATACATTATGTGTGTTTGTAAATAAGGAGAGCTGCACAACGCAGCTAAAAACAATTATAAATAAAGATATATAAAAATTAAATGTAATCAAATAAAAAAAAAAAAATATATATATATATATATATATATATATATATATATATATATATATATATATATATATATATATATATATATATATATATATATGTGTATTTAATTTAACTTTATTTAACTTAATTTAATAATATATATATATATATATTTTTTTTATTTGATTACATTTATATATGTGTGTATTTAATTTAACTTTATTTAACTTAATTTAATAATATATATATATATATATATATATATATATATATATATATATATATATATATATATATATATATATATATATATATTATTTTTTTTTAATTTGATTACATTTATATATGTGTGTATTTAATTTAACTTTATTTAACTTAATTTAATAATATATATATATATATATATATATATATATATATATATTTTTTTATTTGATTACATTTATACATGTGTGTATTTAATTTAACTTTATTTAACTTAATTTAATAATATATATATATATATATATATATATATATATATATATATATATATATATATATATATATATATATACATATATATATATATATATATATATATATATATATGTATATATATATTTATATATATTTTTTTTTATTTGATTACATTTAATTTTTATATAATTTTATTTATAATCGTTTTTAGCTGCGTTGTGCAGCTCTCATTTTTTACAAACACACATTATTTTATATTTTTTGGTGAAGGGACACAAGGGGTGCCGTGGGCCCCCCTGACAGAAGGGGCATCCCGCTACACAAAAATACTATAAAACAATATAAAAAAATTATTGCCCCAACCTAATGAGGACCCTGATGTAGGGGGAAGCCCTGATGGAGACTCAGATTTTTCCCTTTTAAATACATTGTAACTCTATAATATCAGTAAACAAATTATTTTTACATAGAGTGGAAGAAAATACTGATTGTCTCCCCTGCAGATGTTGGATGTTCGCCCACTTACATAGAAATGAAGGGTCTATAATTTTTATCATAGGTGTATTTTATATAAAAGAGACAGAATATCAACCAAAAATTCAGAAAACACATATAATACAAATGTTATACATGGAGTAAAATAAGTATTTGATCCCAGACCAACAATAATTCTCCCCCCACAGACTGGCTACAGGGGGCGCTCATGTGGTCCACAGATCAGTCCAGTCAATGTAAGAAGGTTCTCCTAACGACAACTCGTTATGTGTATAAAAGACACCCGTCCACAGAATCTCTTTCCTCCAATCACATCTCTCCATCATGGGGGAGACCGAAGATCTGTCAGAGGATGTCGGGGAGAAGATCGGAGATCGGCACAAGGCTGGAATGGGCTACAAGACCATCAGCAAGAAGCTTGGTGAGAAGGAGACAACTGTTGGAACGATTATTCACAAATGGAAGAAATACAAAATGACCATCATTGGTCCTCGGTCTGGAGCTCCATGCAGGATTTCTCCTCATGGGGTGAGGATGGTCATGAGAAAAGTGAGGGATCCGCCCAAAACTACATGGGAGGAGCTTGTGAAGGATCTCAAGGCAGTTGGGACCTCAGTCACCAAACACACCATTGGTGACACAATACACCGCCATGGATTAAAATCCTGCAGCCCCCGCAAGGCCCCCGCCTCAGGAAAACACAAGTATAGAACGTCTGACGTCTCCCAACGATCATCTAAATGATTCAGAGAAGATCGGGAGAAAGTTCTGAGGTCAGAGAAGATCAGGAGAAAGTTCTGGGGTCAGAGAAGATCGGGAGAAAGTTCTGAGGTCAGAGAAGATCGGGGGGAAGTTCTGAGGTCAGAGAAGATCGGGAGAAAGTTCTGAGGTCAGAGAAGATCGGGAGAAAGTTCTGAGGTCAGAGAAGATCGGGAGAAAGTTCTGAGGTCAGAGAAGATCGGGAGAAAGTTCTGAGGTCAGAGAAGATCGGGAGAAAGTTCTGAGGTCAGAGAAGATCGGGGGAAAGTTCTGAGGTCAGAGAAGATCGGGGGAAAGTTCTGAGGTCAGAGAAGATCGGGGGAAAGTTCTGAGGTCAGAGAAGATCGGGAGAAAGTTCTGAGGTCAGATGAGACCAAAATTCATCTCTTTGGCATCAACTCGACTCGCCGTGTTTGGAGGAAGAAAAATGGTGACTATGACCCCAATAACCCCATTCCTACAGTCACACGGAGGGGGAAACATGAGGATTTTGGGGGTTTCGCTGATAAAGGTCCAGGTCGACTTTGCTGCATTGAGGGGCAAATGGGCGGGGCCACGTATTGTAAGAACTTGGAGGAGAACCTTCTTCCCTCAGACAGAACACTGAAGATGGGTCATGGATGGGTCTTCCAGCATGACAATCACCCAAAACATACTGCCAAGGCAACAAAGGAGGGGCTCAAGAAGAAGCACATGAAGGTCATGGAGTGGCCTAGCCGGTCTCCAGACCTTAATCCTATAGAAAATTTATGGAGGGAGCTGAAGCTTTGAATTGCCAAGAAACCTTCAGGATTTAGAGAAGATCTGTAAAGAAGAGAAAACCCCTCCTGAGATGTGTGGAGACCTGATCACCAACTACAAGAAACGTCTGACCTCTGTGCTTCCCAACAAGGAACCTCCCCCAACTACTAAGGAACCTCCCCCAACTACTAAGGGACCTCCCCCAACTACTAAGGGGGTCAAATACGAATTTTCCTCCATTTATAACATTTGTATCGTGTGATTTCTCTGGATTTTTGGTCGATATTCTGTCTCTATCATATAAAATACACCTATGATAAAAAAATAAAGGCCCAGACTCACAAAGCACTTACGCCGACGTATAACACGTTACGCCAACGTAAGTGCAAATGTGCGCCGTCGTATCTGTGCGCCCGACCCACAAACAGATATGCGCCTAAAACCAGACTACACCCCGCCGACGTATCTTGCTTACGCCGGCGTAGGGTGGGCGCACATTTAGGCTGGGAGCATGGTGCCGCTCCCATTGATTAGCCATTCAAACATGCAAATGAGGGAAATACGGCGATTCACGAACCTGCGTGCGCCCCGACGCAGGCTACGCGAGGTGCGCATAAGTTGTACGTCCGGCGTAAAGTTATTCCCCATAAAGGAGGTGCAACCCGGCAACAGACATGCAAAGGTCTGCACCAGGGAACACAAGGCGGGGTATTTTACGTTGGACGTGTGTCTGGCTGGGCGTAGGTTACGTTCACGCCATACGCAGTGATCCAGCGTAGTTTAGGCAGTTGTTCCGACGCAGTTCGTGATACGTATCTGTCTGGCGCTTGGCCCATCATTTGCATGGGGTCAAGCCTCATTTGCATGGGTCACGCCCACTTTCACCTACGCCGGCCTGCGCCCTCGAAACCTACGCCGCGCTGACGCAATGATTGCCTCTCAGCGCTACGTTGGTGCAGCGTACGGCGTTTGCGCTACGGCGGCATAATGTGCGCCCACACTCTGTGAATCCTTAGGCCCCGTACACATGACCAAGAAACTCGACAGGCAAAACACATCATTTTTCTCGTCGAGTTTCTTGTTCGGCTGTCAGAAAATTGGTCGAGCCAAATTTTCCCATTGCCCAACGAGGAAATAGAGAACATGCTCTCTATTTGGCTCGACGAGTTTCCCGACGGGTTTCTCGGCGAAAAGTGTACACACGACCGGTTTTCTCGGCAGAATACGTCTCCCATCGAGTTTCTTGCTGGATTCTGCCGAGAAACTCGGTCGTGTGTACGGGGCCTTAGACTTTATCTGTAGGGAAGCAAAACTTTATTTTCCCCCCATTGTATGTCTGACCGAGTCTGATGTTTGGTCTACATCGCGGTGACGTGTCTCGTCTGATTGGCTCGGTGTAATTTGCTGAGATTTATCTCACTCGCAGCCTGACGTAGTGAGATTTATGTGGCGGTGGAGTGATGGGATGCAGATGCCCTTAGAAGACTAATGGAATCTTTTTGTGGCTGACTATCTCACACAGAGGTCAGGGTCAGTCGTCCTTGAGAAGTGTGGTATTGAGGGGTGTAATCTCCGGCCTCCTCCACAATTCCTGACACACAAAAAAAAAAGAGGCCAGACGCGGCTCGGCCTCCATCCAAACCAAAGCAGAATGTTCCCTCCGAGGGACTGATTACATAGTAGCTGAGTGTAGGATCTGTGACTCTACCAGGGAATGGGGGTTTGATGGGCCCCAGACATGGTGACACCATCTCCAGCAGACCTTCACATCACAGATAAATTAGCAGCACCTGCGGTGGGAGTCGGGCTTATCTTTGACAGAAACGGAGTCTTTTAATACCTGTCAAGATAAACCTGTAAACCTCTCAACAGGTGGTGTTAATTACCGCAATGTGAAGGCTTTGCCTCCATTCGCCGAATGTTCTTCACCGAACGACGTCTGACCTCCACTTCTCAATTTTGCTGGCCCATTATTAACTGGAGACAGACAGATGATTCAATTTCCTCGTAACCAAGAAAATTCTGCAATTCTACTTTCCATTATCTATGATACATTCTTCAGATTGGAGGGCAGTGGAGGCTGGTGCTCAAAGTTTTTTTTTTGGGGGGGGGGGGGGGGGGCGCAAACAAACTGAAAAAACAAACAGACAATAATTGTCGCCACTGTGCCCATCAATTGCCACCAGTGTGCCCCATCAATTGCCACCAGTTTGCCCCATCAAACGCCGCCAGTTTGCCCCATCAAATGATGCCATTTTGCCCCATCAAATGCCGCCAGTTTGCCCCATCAAATGATGCCAGTTTGCCCCATCAAATGCCGCCAGTTTGCCCCATCAAACGCCGCCAGTTTGCCCCATCAAATGTTGCCAGATTGCCCCATCAAATGCGCCCATTTTCCCCTATTAAATGATGCCAGGTTGCCCCATCAAATGATGCCAGTTTGCCCCATCAAATGCTGCCAGTTCCCCCCCCCCCCGCCCGGCACTTACCTTACTCGGGTCAGTTTGCCCATCAAATGGCACCAGTTTGCCCTATCAAATGCCACCAGTTTGCCCCATCAAATGCAGCCACTGTGCCCATCAATTGCCGCCAGTTTGCCCCATCAAATGCCGCCAGTTTGCCCTAACAAATGCCACCAGTTTGCCCCATCAAATGCAGCCACTGTGCCCATCAATTGCCGCCAGTGTTTGCCCCATCAAATGACACCAGTTTGCCCCATCAAATGCCCTCAGTTTGCCCCATCAATTGCTGCCAGTTTGCCCATCAATTGCCACCAGTTTGACCCATCAAATGCAGCCACTGTGCCCATCAAATGCTGCGAGTTTGCCCTATTAAATGCCACCAGTTTGCCCCATCAAATGCACCCACTGTGCCCATTAATTGCCGCCAGTTTGCCCCATCAATTGCCACCAGTTTGCCGCATCAATTGCCACCAGTTTGCCGCATCAAATGCAGCCACTGTGCCCATCAATTGCCACCAGTGTTTGCCCCATCAAATGACACCAGTTTGCGCCATCAAATGCCCTCAGTTTCCCCCTTCAATTGCTGCCAGTTTGCCCATCAATTGCCACCAGTTTGACCCATCAAATGCAGCCACTGTGCCCATCAAATGCCGCGAGTTTGCCCTATTAAATGCCACCAGTTTGCCCCATCAAATGCACCCACTGTGCCCATTAATTGCCGCCAGTTTGCCCCATCAATTGCCACCAGTTTGCCGCATCAATTGCCACCAGTTTGCCGCATCAAATGCAGCCACTGTGCCCATCAATTGCCACCAGTGTTTGCCCCATCAAATGACACCAGTTTGCGCCATCAAATGCCCTCAGTTTGCCCCATCAATTGCTGCCAGTTTGCCCATCAATTGCCACCAGTTTGACCCATCTAATGCAGCCACTGTGCCCATCAAATGCCGCAAGTTTGCCCTATTAAATGCCACCAGTTTGCCCCATCAAATGCAGCCACTGTGCCCATTAATTGCCGCCAGTTTGCCCCATCAATTGCCACCAGTTTGCCGCATCAATTGCCACCAGTTTGCCGCATCAAATGCAGCCACTGTGTCCATCAATTGCCGCCAGTTTTTCCCATCAAATTACACCAGTTTGCCCCATCAATTGCCGCCAGTTTGCCCATCAATTGCCACCAGTTTGACCCATCAAATGCAGCCACTGTACCCATCAATTTCCGCCAGTTTGCCCCATCAATTGCCACCAGTTTGCCCCATCAAACGCAGCCAGTTTGCCCCATCAAATGATGCTAGTTTTCCCCATCAAATGCCGCCAGTTTTCCCCATCAAACAATGCCAGATTGCCCCATTAAATGCCGCCAGTTTGCCCCATCAAACGCCGCCAGTTTGCCCCATCAAATGATGCATGTTTGCCACATGAAATGCCGCCAGTTTGCCCCATCAAATGCTGCTAGTTTGCCCCATCAAATGCCCTCAGTTTGCCCCATCAATTGCTGCCAGTTTGCCCATCAATTGCCACCAGTTTGACCCATCAAATGCAGCCACTGTGCCCATCAAATGCCGCGAGTTTGCCCTATTAAATGCCACCAGTTTGCCCCATCAAATGCACCCACTGTGCCCATTAATTGCCGCCAGTTTGCCCCATCAATTGCCACCAGTTTGCCGCATCAATTGCCACCAGTTTGCCGCATCAAATGCAGCCACTGTGCCCATCAATTGCCACCAGTGTTTGCCCCATCAAATGACACCAGTTTGCGCCATCAAATGCCCTCAGTTTGCCCCATCAATTGCTGCCAGTTTGCCCATCAATTGCCACCAGTTTGACCCATCAAATGCAGCCACTGTGCCCATCAAATGCCGCAAGTTTGCACTATTAAATGCCACCAGTTTGCCCCATCAAATGCAGCCACTGTGCCCATTAATTGCCGCCAGTTTGCCCCATCAATTGCCACCAGTTTGCCGCATCAATTGCCACCAGTTTGCCGCATCAAATGCAGCCACTGTGTCCATCAATTGCCGCCAGTTTTTCCCATCAAATTACACCAGTTTGCCCCATCAAATGCCGCCAGTTTGCCCCATCAATTGCCGCCAGTTTGCCCATCAATTGCCACCAGTTTGACCCATCAAATGCAGCCACTGTACCCATCAATTGCCGCCAGTTTTCCCCATCAATTGCCACCAGTTTGCCCCATCAAACGCAGCCAGTTTGCCCCATCAAATGATGCTAGTTTTCCCCATCAAATGCCGCCAGTTTTCCCCATCAAACAATGCCAGATTGCCCCATCAATTGCCGCCAGTTTGCCCCATCAATTGCCGCCAGTTTGCCCCATCAATTGCCGCCAGTTTGCCCATCAATTGCCACCAGTTTGCCCATCAATTGCCACCAGTTTGACCCATCAAATGCAGCCACTGTACCCATCAATTGCCGCCAGTTTTCCCCATCAATTGCCACCAGTTTGCCCCATCAAACGCAGCCAGTTTGCCCCATCAAATGATGCTAGTTTTCCCCATCAAATGCCGCCAGTTTTCCCCATCAAACAATGCCAGATTGCCCCATTAAATGCCGCCAGTTTGCCCCATCAAACGCCGCCAGTTTGCCCCATCAAATGATGCATGTTTGCCACATCAAATGCCGCCAGTTTGCCCCATCAAATGCTGCTAGTTTGCCCCATCAAATGCCGCCAGTTTGCCCCATCAAAATATGCCAGTTTGCCCCATTAAATGCCACCAGTTTGCCCCCTCAAAGGCCACCAGTTTGCCCAATCAAATGATGCTAGTTTGCCTCATCAAATGCCGCCAATTTGCCCCATCAAAAGCCACCAGTTTGCCCCATCAAAGGATGCCAGTTTGCCCCATAAAACCCTGCCAGTTTGCCCCCTCAAAAGCCGCCAGTTTTTCCCATCAAATGATACCAGTTTGCCCCATCAAACGCTGCCAGTTTGCCCCCTCAAAAGCCGCCAGTTTGCCCCATCAAATGATGCCAGTTTGCCTCATCAAGGGATGCCAGTTTGCCCCATCAAATGAAGCCTATGGCTCTAATAGGCACTTCCAAAACACCCCACCATTGTTATTCAGATGGCCGGCGCTCAACAAGGGGCCGGACACCTGAATAGTGGGTGGCAGTGGCGAGTCTGGCGACAACAGATGGATTCATGCAATGGGAGAATGGAATGCATTAAGGTGAAAAAACGTTTACCTTTACAACCCCTTTAATGTTGGTGTAAATTAACTGGTTCCTGGGCACAGCGGTTTCTACACCCCAGAAGATCTCCACAGTGTCCTTGGTTAGTAGAGTAATGTAATAAGGGTTGAAATTGAAGTGCCACGCCACTGCTAAGAGGTCCAGATACAACTTTATTTCCTTACAGGTCAGGGATACCATATCAAGAAATGTCCAACGCGTTTCAAGGGTTCGACATTCTTTCTATATCTATGTACTTTCAGGTCCTGATGAAGGGGGTACATGGACCCTCGAAACACGTTGGATATTTCTTAAACTGTACCCCTGATATATAGAGAAATGGAATAAAGTTGTATCTGGACCTCTTAGCAGTGGCGTGGCACTTAAATTTCAACCCTTCCCCCAGATTCTTCCCGGCAGCACAAGGTAAGGGGGGTGCATTGTGATATAAGGGAGTGTGGAGGACTCCAGACTTCTGATAGTGGCGGGGTGGGGGCTCTTGACATCTGATGTAGGGGGGGAAGGGGTGTTGGGGACATCTAGACATCTAGTCTTACAGCCTTACAACCGGCCCTTTGAAGGCCACCATAAAGCTGATATGGCCCGTGATGAAATTGAGTTTGACACCCCTGTTTTATATATTGATGTTGTCCAAAATCTGTCTACACATACTTTAAATGTCTTTATTTCAATGTGTGTCTTTATTATCTTCATCAGATATCATTTTTTTTTTTTGCTCTGCTCACAAAGACACAATCACTAGGCATGATTATTCCCATACATTCTACTGGGTTCCACACGTGGAAAATCGCGGCATCACTTTGTAAACACAACATTTCTAAACGACGCTGTACATAACAAACTCTGATGATATGCAAATAACCCCCAGTGTGCGTCTACTGGTCTGCTGATGGGTTGCATGTTCGTGCTAGTTTGTGTTTGTCATGATACCTTTGGGCCTGAAATAAAATGAAGAAATCCTCATACTTTCTACGTGTCCTGAAGCCAACGCTGTAGAAGAGTCAAGATGTTTCCAACAGCCGTGTGAAAGATACATCAATGTCACATTAGGCCACGTTAATAATGTGTATAGAAACATAAAGACAAAGGGCCTAATCCACAAAAACCCGGCGCAACATATTTTTTCCTATTTAAGTTACACCGCCGCAAAATCTTTACCTAAGTGCCCGATCCACAAAGCACTTACCTAGAAATTTTGAGCGGTGTAACTTAAATCCATCCGGCGCAAGGCGTTCCTAATTTAATGGGGCGAGTCCCATTTAAATTAGGCGCGCTCCCGCGCCAGACGTACTGCACATGCTCCCGACGTCTTTTTCCCGACGTGCTTTGCACGGTTTTACGTTGCGCGGGGTTTCGAGAATCGCGACAGGCGTAAAAAAAAAAACGAGTTGCGGCGGGTAAAATTTAAAAAAAAAAGATAGTGACGTGGGGTAGAAGGGTCTACTTTTACAAGGTGTAAACAATTTAGGCCTTGTAAAAGTAGCCCTAATTTTGCGACAGCAAACTAATACTTACGGAGAAAAAACGAAGGGTAAAAGCTTTGTGGATCTCCGTAAGTGCTAATTTGCATACCCGAAGCTGGATTTCGACGAGAAATGCCCCCAGTGGCGGCTGCGGTACTGCATCCTAAGATCCGACAGTGTAAGTCCCTTACACATGTTGGATCTTCTGCCTATCTATGTGAAACTGATTCTGTGGATCAGTTCCATAGATAGAAACAGGGATACGACGGCGTATCAGTAGATACGCCGGCGTATGCCTTTTGAGGATCAGGCCCAAAAAGTCTCTGACCCGGGTTCCCTTTACCGTGATACAAAATAAATAAGAAATTCACCAAGGAGAGAGCAAGCCCCCTCACTACGGCCAACCCTAAAGGACGCCGCCTACTAAGGGAGTGCCCACTAGCTAAAGGGGAACGCTAAGTTCCACCTGCCTACACACATTGTGTGTCCCAGGAGGCTGCAAGGGGAGGGAGGGGCCAAACTGATGTCATCCTCACCTAGGCAAGGATTGAGGGAGTGGGAATGGGTACCTGTCAAAAAAGGTATGCTTTTCCTGAAATAAAAATAATTGAAAATTAGGGCCTGCGGAAAAGTAGAGGATAAGTGGCACTTCAAGTTATTTAAAGGTCTGTTATTTAAATAATTAATTACAGTAGGTTTGGTGAAGTATTGGATGAGTTGGGTGGAGGGGGTTCAGTACGAGGTTTGCTTTCAGTTGGTATTCCTCAATACTAGATGATATATGGAAATGAAGGGCTGCCATATTTTTATAAGACAGTAAGTTCTATCGTATCTACAGTTGGTGTTGGTGAAGCATTAAATTAGTCGGGTGAAGAAAGTTTAGTACAAAGTCTTCTTTCAGTTGCCATTCCTCAATACGAGATGATATCTGGAAATGAAGAGCTGCCATCTTTTTATATGACTGTGGGGTTCTGCTCTGTCTCCAGTAGGGTTAGTGAAGCGGTGGATGAGTTGGGTGGAGGACATTCAGTACAAAGTCTTTTTTCAGTTGGCATTCCTCAATATGAGATGATATCTGGAAATTAAAGACTGCCATTTTTATATATGACTGTAGGGTTCTGTTGTGTCTCCAGTAGGGTTAGTGAAGCGGTGGATGAGTTGGGTGGAGGACATTCAGTACAAAGTCTTCTTTCAGTTGGCATTCCTCAATATGAGATGATATCTGGAAATTAAAGACTGCCATCTTTATATATGACAGTAGGGTTCTGTTGTGTCTCCAGTTGGTGTTGGTGAAGCATTGGATTAGTTGGGTGGAGGACGTTCAGTACAACGTATACTTTCAGTTGGCATTCCTCAATACGAGATGATATCTGGAAATGAAGGGCTGCCATCTTTATATATGACTGTGGGGTTCTGCTCTGTCTCCAGTAGGGTTAGTGAAGCGGTGGATGAGTTGGGTGGAGGACATTCAGTACAAAGTCTTCTTTCAGTTGGCATTTCTCAATATGAGATGATATCTGTAAATTAAGGGCTGCCATCTTTATATATGACTGGAGGGTTCTGTTGTGTCTCCAGTAGGGTTAGTGAAGCGGTGGATGAGATGGGTGGAGGACATTCAGTACAAAGTCTTCTTTCAGTTGGCATTCCTCAATACGAGATGATATCTGGAAATTAAGGGCTGCCATCTTTATATATGACAGTAGGGTTCTCTTGTGTCTCCAGTTGGTGTTGGTGAAGCATTGGATTAGTTGGGTGGAGGACGTTCAGTACAAAGTATACTTTCAGTTGGCATCCCTCATTACTAGGTGATATCTGGAAATGAAGGGCTGCTGCCTTTTTATATATGAGAGCAGGAATATGTTGTGCTTGCAGTTGTGGTTGATAAAGCTTTGGATAACTTGGGTGGAGGAAGTTCAATTCAAAATCTTATTTCAGTTGGCATTCTTCAGTACGAGATTATATCTGAAAATAGAGGGCTGCCATCTTTTTATATGAGAGTAGGGTTCTGTTTTGTCTCTAGTTGGTGTTGGTAAAGAATTGAATGAGTCGGGTGAAGAAAGTTTAGTACAAAATCTTCTTTCAGTTGGCATTCCTCAATACGAGGTGATATCGGGAAAGGAAGGGCTGCCATTTTTTTATATGACTGTAGGGTTCTGTTGTGTTTCCAGTAGGGTTGGTGAAGCATTGGATGAGTTGGGTGGATGATATTCTGTAACAAGTCTACTTTAAGTTGGCATTCCTCAATATGAGATGATATCTGTAAATTAAGGCTTGCTATATTTTTATATGACTGTAGGGTTTTGTTGTATCTCCAGTTGGTGTTGGTGAAGTTGAGTACAGAACATTCAGTACAAAGTCTACCTTCAGTTGGCAACCACTAATTACTAGATGACATCTGCAAATGAAGGCACTCCATCACCAAGTGCTTTTGTTTTAATCCAAAAAGCACACTGTGGCCCCGTTGGCTCATTGGAGGTTAAATATGACAGTAGGTTCTGTTCTGTCTCCAGTTGGTGTTGGTGAAGAATTGAATGAGTTGGGTGGAGGGCATTCAGTACAAAGTCTTCTCTCAGTTGGCATTCCTCAATACGAGGTGATAACTGGAAATTAAGGTGCTCCATCACCAGGTGCTTTTGTTTCAATCCAAAAAGCTCACTGTGACCCAGTTGGCTCATTGGAGGTTAAATATGACAGTAGGGTTCTGTCTCCAGTTGGTGTTGGTGAAGAATTGAATACGTTGGGTGAAGAAAGTTTAGTACAAAATCTTCTTTCTGTTGGCATTCCTCAATATGAGACGATATCTGGAAATGAAGGGCTGCCATCTTTGCATATGACTGTAAGGTTCTGTTGTGTCTCCAGTTGGTGTTGGTAAAGCATTGGATGAGTTGGGTGGAGGGCATTCAGTACAAAGTCTTCTTTAAGTTGGCATTCCTCAATATTTAATAATACCTGGAAAGGGCTGCCATCCTTTTATATGAAAGTGTGATTCTGTTGTGTCTCCAGTTGTGGTTGTTGTTGACGCGTTGGATTAGTTGGGTGGAGAACATTTAGTACAAAGTCTACTTTCAGTTGGCAACCCCTCATTACTAGATGTCATCTGCCAATAAAGGTGCTCCATCATCAAGTGCTTTTGTTTTAATCCAAAAAGCACACTGTGACCCTGTTGGCTCATTGTAGGGTAAATATATATATATGGCAGTAGGATTATGTTGTGTTTGCAGTTAGTGTTGGTAAAGCATTGAATGAGTCAGGTGAATGAAGTTTAGAATTTTTTTTTCAGTTAGCATTCTTCAATTAAATTAGAAGAACTGGCCGCACACCACTGTAGATCAAAATTTATTTGGACATCCCAAAAACGACAAGAATCAAAATGCTGGGTAGACGCGTTTCGCACACTTCACGTGTGCTTTGTCATTACCTCCAGTTGTGGTTTTTAAAGCATTTGGGGAGTTGGGTGGAGGACATTCAGTACAAAGTCTACTTTTAGTTGGCAACCCCTTATTACTAGATGACATCTGCAAATAAAGATGTTCCATAAACAAGTGCTTTTCTTTAATCCGAAAAGCACACTGTGACCCTTTTGGCTCATTGGATTGTAAATATATATATATATATATATATACACTGCTCAAAAAAATTTAAAGCGGGAGTTCACTCAATTCGTTTTTTTTTCTCTTTTCCCCTTAGCTTCATGCTCGTTTTGTCTAGGGGAATCGGCTATTTGTTTTAAAATATGAGCCGTACTTACCGTTTTCGAGATGCATCTTCTCCGTCGGCTTCCGGGTATGGGTCTTCGGGAGCGGGCGTTCCTTCTTGATTGACAGTCTTCCGAGAGGCTTCCGACGGTCGCATCCATCGCGTCACTCGTAGCCGAAAGAAGCCGAACATCGGTCCGGCTCTATACTGTGCCTGCGCACCGACGTTCGGCTTCTTTCGGAAAATCGTGACGCGATGGATGCGACCGTCGGAAGCCTCTCGGAAGACTGTCAATCAAGAAGGAACGCCCAGTCCCGAAGACCCATACCCGGAAGCCGACGGAGATGATGCATCTCGAAAACGGTAAGTACGGCTCATATTTTAAAACAACTAGCCGATTCCCCTAGACAAAACGAGCATTAATCTAAGGGGAAAATGTGTTCTCTATGGGTGAACCTCCGCTTTAAGGAACACTTTTGAATCAGAACTCCTGGGATATTGATCTGGTCAGTTAAGTAGCAGAGGGGGAGGGGTGTATACAGAGGGGGAAGGGTGTATACAGAGGGGGAGGGGTGTATACAGAGGGGGGAGGGGTGTATACAGATGGGGGAGGGGTGTATACAGAGGGGGTTTTTAATCAGTTTCAGCTGCTTTGCAACAATTAGACGACCTCCAAAACAGGAAGGGTTTTTCAGGTGGAGGTGTCTGACATTTTTTTTCCCTACTCATCTTTTCAGACTGCTTTTTACTAGTTTTGCATTTGGCAAGAGTCAGTGTCACTACTGGTAGCACGAGGCGATACTTGGACCCTGTAAAGGTTGCACAGGCAGTCCAACTCCTCCAGGATGGCACATCAATACGTGTCATTGCCAGAAGGATTGCAGTGTCTCCCAGCACAGTCTCAAGAGCATGGAGGAGAAATGAAGGGCTGCCATCTTTTTATGGCTGTAGGGTTCTGTTTTGTCTCCAGTTGGTGTTGGTGAAGCGTTGGATGAATTGGGTGGGGGGCATTCAGTACAAAGTCTACTCTCAGTTGGCATTCCTCAATACGAGATGATATCTGGAAATTAAGAAATTAAGGCGCTCCATCACCAATTGCTTTTTTGTTAATCCAAAAATCTCACTGTGATCCTGTTGGCTCATTGGAGGTTAAATATGACAGTCGGGTTCTGTTCTGTCTGCAGTTAGTATTGGTGAAGAGTTTAATGAGTCGGGTGAAGAAAGTTTAGCATAAAATCTTCTCTCAGTTGGCATTCCTCAATGTGAGATGATATCTGGAAATGAAGGGCTGTCATCTTTTTATGGCCATAGGGTTCTGTTGTGTCTCCAGTTGGTGTTGGTGAAGCATTGGATGAATTGGGTGGAGGGCATTCAGTACAAGAAAGTTTAGCATAAAATCTTCTCTCAGTTGGCATTCCTCAATACGAGATTATATCTGGAAATTAAGGGCTGACATTTTTTTTATCACCGTAGGGTTCTGTTTTTTCTCCAGTTCGTGTTGGTGAAGAGTTAAATGAGTTGGGTGAAGAAAGTCTAGTACAAAATTTTCTTTCAGTTGGCATTCCTCAATATGAGATGATATTTGGAAATAAAGGGCTGCCCTCTTTAGGTGAAGAAAGTTTAGTACAAAATCTTCTCTCAGTTGGCATTCCTCAATACGAGATAATATCTGGAAATGAAGGGCTGGCTGCCATCTTTTTATGGTTGTAGGGTTCTGTTCTGTCTCCAGTTGGTGTTGGTGAAGAGTTGAATGAGTTGGGTTGAGGGCATTCAGTACAAAGTCTTCTCTCGGTTGGCATTCCTCAATACGAGATGATATCTGGAAAGGAAGGGCTGCCATCTTTTTATATGACTGTAGTGTTCTGTTTTGTCTCTGGTTGGTGTTGGTGAAGAGTTGAATGAGTCGGGTGAAGAAAGTTTAGTACAAAGTCTTCTCTTAGTTGGCATTCCTCAATACGAGATGATATCTGGAAATGAAGGGCTGCCATCTTTTTATGACCGTTGGGTTCTGTTTTGTCTCCAGTTGGTGTTGGTAAAGCATTGGATGAATTGGCTGAAGGAGATTCAGTACAAAGTCTTCTCTCGGTTGGCATTCCTCAATACGAGATGATATCTGGAAATGAGGGGCTGCCATCTTTTTATGACCGTTGGGTTCTGTTTTGTCTCCAGTTGGTGTTGGTGAAGCGTTGGATGAATTGGCTGAAGGACATTCAGTAAAAAGTCTTCTCTCGTTTGGCATTCCTCAAAACGAGATGATATCTGGAAATCAAGGTGCTCCATCACCACGTGCTTTTGTTTTAATCCAAAAAGCTCACTGTGACCCCGTTGGCTCATCGGAGGTTAAATATGACAGTAGGGTTCTGTTCTGTCTCCAGTTGGTGTTGGTGAAGAGTTGAATGAGTTGGGTTGAGGGAATTCAGTACAAAGTCTTCTCTCGGTTGGCATTCCTCAATACGAGATGATATCTGGAATGGAAGGGCTTCCATCTTTTTATAACCGTTGGGTTCTGTTTTGTCTCCGGTTGGTGTTGGTGAAGAGTTGAATGAGTTGGGTTGAGGGAATTCAGCACAAAGCCTTCTCTCAGTTGGCATTCCTCAATACGAGATGATATCTGGAATGGAAGGGCTGCCATCTTTTTAGGACCGTCGGGTTCTGTTTTGTCTACTGTTGGTGTTGGTGAAGCGTTGGATGAATTGGCTGAAGGGCATTCAGTACAAAGTCTTCTCTCAGTTGGCATTCCTCAATACGAGATGATATCTGGAAGGGAAGGGCTGCCATCTTTTTATGACCGTTGGGTTCTCTTTTGTCCCCAGTTGTTGGTGAAGCGTTGGATGAATTGGCTGAAGGGCATTCAGTACAAAGTCTTCTCTCGGTTGGCATTCCTCAATACGAGATGATATCTGGAAAGGAAGGGCTGCCATCTTTTTATGACCGTTGGGTTCTGTTTTGTCTCCAGTTGGTGTTGGTAAAGCGTTGGATGAATTGGCTGAAGGACATTCAGTACAAAGTCTTCTCTCGGTTGGCATTCCTCAATACGAGATGATATCTGGAAATGAAGGGCTGCCATCTTTTTATGACCGTCGGGTTCTGTTTTGTCTCCAGTTGGTGTTGGTGAAGCGTTGGATGAATTGGCTGAAGGGCATTCAGTACAAAGTCTTCTCTCGGTTGGAATTCCTCAATACGAGATGATATCTGGAAATGAAGGGCTGCCATCTTTTTCTGACTGTCGGGTTCTGTTTTGTCTCCAGTTGGTGTTGGTGAAGAGTTGAATGAGTTGGGTTGAGGGCATTCAGTACAAAGTCTTCTCTCGGTTGGCATTCCTCAATACGAGATGATATCTGGAAATCAAGGTGCTCCATCACCAAGTGCTTTTGTTTTAATCCAAAAAGCTCACTGTGATCCTGTTTGCTCATTGGAGGTTAAATATGACAGTAGGGTTCTGTTCTGTCTCCAGTTGGTGTTGGTGAAGAGTTGAATGAGTTGGGTTGAGGGCATTCAATACAAAGTCTTCTCTCGGTTGGCATTCCTCAATATGAGATGATATCTGGAAAGGGAAGGTCTGCCATCTTTTTATATGACAGTAGGGTTCTGTTTTGTCTACAGTTGGTGTTGGTAAAGCATTGGATGAATTGGCTGAAGGACATTCAGTACAAAGTCTTCTCTCGGTTGGCATTCCTCAATACGAGATGATATCTGGAATGGAAGGGCTGCCATCTTTTTATGACCGTCTGGTTCTGTTTTGTCTCCAGTTGGTGTTGGTGAAGCGTTGGATGAATTGGCTGAAGGACATTTAGTACGAAGTCTTCTCTCAGTTGGCATTCCTCAATACGAGATGATATCTGGAAATGAAGGGCTGCCATCTTTTTATGACCGTCAGGTTCTGTTTTGTTTCCAGTTGGTGTTGGTGAAGCGTTGGATGAATTGGCTGAAGGACATTCAGTACAAAGTCTTCTCTTGGTTGGCATTCCTCAATACGAGATGATATCTGGAAATCAAGATGCTCCATCACCAAGTGCCTTTGTTTTAATCCAAAAAGCTCACTGTGACCCCGTTTGCTCATTGGAGGTTAAATATGACAGTAGGGTTCTGTTCTGTCTCCAGTTGGTGTTGGTGAAGAGTTGAATGAGTTGGGTTGAGGGCATTCAGTACAAAGTCTTCTCTCGGTTGGCATTCCTCAATACGAGATGATATCTGGAAAGGAAAGGCTGCCATCTTTGTATATGACTGAAGTGTCCTCTTTTGTCTCCGGTTGGTGTTGGTGAAGAGTTGAATGAGTTGGGTGAAGAAAGTTTAGTACAAAGTCTTTTCTCAGTTGGCATTCCTCAATACGAGATGATATCTGGAAATGAAGGCCTGCCATCTTTTTATGACCGTCGGGTTCTGTTTTGTCCCCAGTTGGTGTTGGTGAAGCATTGGAAGAATTGAGTGGAGGACATTCAGTGCAAAGTCTTCTCTCATTGGCATTCCTCAATACGAGATGATATCTGGAATGGAAGGGCTTCCATCTTTTTATGACCGTTGGGTTCTGTTTTGTCCCCAGTTGGTGTTGGTGAAGCGTTGGATGAATTGGCTGAAGGACATTCAGTACAAAGTCTTCTCTTGGTTGGCATTCCTCAATACGAGATGATATCTGGAAATGAAGGGCTGCCATCTTTTTATGACCGTCGGGTTCTGTTTTGTCTCCAGTTGGTGTTGGTGAAGAGTTGAATGAGTTGGGTTGAGGGCATTCAGTACAAAGTCTTCTCTCGGTTGGCATTCCTCAATACGAGAGGATATCTGGAAGGGAAGGGCTGCCATCTTTGTATATGACTGTAGTGTTCTGTTGTGTCTCCGGTTGGTGTTGGTGAAGAGTTGAATGAGTTGGGTGAAGAAAGTTTAGTACAAAGTCTTTTCTCAGTTGGCATTCCTCAATACGAGATGATATCTGGAAATGAAGGGCTGCCATCTTTTTATGACCGTTGGGTTCTGTTTTGTCTCCAGTTGGTGTTGGTGAAGCGTTGGATGAATTGGCTGAAGGGCATTCAGTACAAAGTCTTCTCTCGGTTGGCATTCCTCAATACGAGATGATATCTGGAAATGAAGGGCTGCCATCTTTTTATGACCGTTGGGTTCTGTTTTGTCCCCAGTTGGTGTTGGTGAAGCATTGGATGAATTGGCTGAAGGGCATTCAGTACAAAGTCTTCTCTCGGTTGGCATTCCTCAATACGAGATGATATCTGGAAATGAAGGGCTGCCATCTTTTTATGACCGTTGGGTTCTGTTTTGTCCCCAGTTGGTGTTGGTGAAGCGTTGGATGAATTGGCTGAAGGACATTCAGTACAAAGTCTTCTCTCGGTTGGCATTCCTCAATACGAGATGATATCTGGAAATCAAGGTGCTCCATCACCAAGTGCTTTTGTTTTAATCCAAAAATCTCACTGTGACCCCGTTGGCTCATTGGAGGTTAAATATGTAACATCTTCCAAATAAAGGGATTTGTGAAACAATAAACAGAGAGAATGAGTAGAAAGAAAAAAAAAATTCTTGGCCCAATTTCAGACACCTCCCCGGCTCCCACATCTGGCTGTAATATTTCAAAGTTAATTAGTCATATTGAGGCTGAGTGAAGATCCATTTATCATTCAGAGGGAAATAAAATGGTTTGAAAAATGAAAGGAAGTCAGTGACGTGGAAATGAGAGGGATTAGAGACGGGACGGGATGGGGGAGGGGGGTGTCATGGTGAGGGGAGGGGGGGCGCAGACAATCTGACTTGCATTACCGTAGCAGAGAAGAATGGTGGAAAGCACACGCGGCGCCGGGCGTGTCGCAGTAATGAAAGCAGAATGCGGTCCGGGGGCCGCGTTCACCCCGGCAGGGTAACGTGCGCTCTCGTCGCTTCTACAGGAAACGCCATTTAAAATGCAATAGCAATTTTCGTGTGACATTTATGTCACATCCGTCAATTTTATTACAAATGATTCATGTGAGTCGCGGACGCCGTGTAAGCAGATCGCAGTGACAGATCGCGGTGATTTAAATGAGAGGTGCCGACGTGTAGATGTGACTGTACTGTAGAAGCCTTGAAGCGGCCGGGAATCGCCTCCCCCTCGCCCCCCACAGGTGGGACCACCGGGAGCAGACGAGGTCAGGTGTGGAGGACTAAAAGCAAAAAGGGCTTTGCGGGAGAATTTTCACCCGGTGAGAAAAAATTCACTTCGGAAAGGAAAAGCCAATCACGTGGCAGGAAAATGTAAAGCTAGGTTCTTTCAGACAGGCAGTAAGCTTACCGCTCTTTGAAAAGCGATCCGCTGTGGATTGCTTTTCAGAGGGCACCATTGCAGCCAGTGGCGTCACTAGGGTTGGTGTCACCCGGTGCGGTAAAACATGGTGTACCCCCCTCTGTGTAGGCTGCCCAGCACCAAGCAGGCAGCGCACGGGCACGGGGCGCACCCCAAACCAGCCCCTGTAAATGATAGTATAGGGCGGTATAGTGGCAGGTTAGGGTAGTATAAAGTGGTATAGTTGGAGGTTGGTGTAGTGGGGTGGTATAGGGCATGTTGGGGTGATATAGGGTAGTTTGGGGTGGTATAGGGCAAGTTAGGCTTGCATAGGGCAGGTTGGGGTGATATAGGGCAAGTTAGGGTGGTACAGGGCAGGTTGGGGTGGTATAGTGCAAGTCAGGGTGGCATAGGGCAAGTTGGGATGGCATGGGAAAGGTTGGGGTGGTACAGGGCAAGTTAGGGTGGCATTGGGCAGATTGGGGTGGTATAGGGCAAGTTATGGTGGCATAGGGCAGATTGGGGTGGTACAGGGCAAGTTAGGGTGGCACAGGGCAAGTTGGGGTGGCATGGGAAAGTTTGGGGTGGTACAGGCAGGCTGGGTGGTCCAGGGCAGGCTGGGTGGTACAGGGCAGGCTGGGGTGGTACAGGGCTGTTTGGGGTGGTACAGGGCAGGCTGGGTGGTACAGGGCAGGCTGGGGTGTTACAGGGCAGGCTGGGTTTGCACAGGGCAGGCTGGGCATGACAGCTAAAAAAAAATAAAAAATGGGATGGTGTCACCCCTCTAGCGGGTGTCACCCGGTGCGGACCACACCCCCCCGAACCCCCCTAGCAACGCCTCTGATTGCAGCAGCTTTCAGGTATCCAGGAGGCACTACTGCTGCCTCCGGCTGTCTCCAAACTTTCTATAAAAAGGGGCCAGATTATTGTCCTTCAGACTTAAGTGGGGGCCGGACTGGGGCCATCTAGATCAGAAAATGTCCCGGCATCAGTTGGAGTAAACAATGCCCCATCTTTGATGTCAGTGAGAGGAATTGTGCCCCATCATTGGTGTCACTGGTAGGAATTGTGCCCAATTGTTTGTGTCATTGGGAGGAATTGTGCCCCATTGTTGTTGTCATTGGCCCCCATCATTGGTGTTATTGGTAGGAGTTGTGCCCCATCTTTAATGTCAGTATAAGGAATTGTACCCTACCATTGGTGTCATTGGTAGGAATTGTGCCCAATTGTTTGTGTCATTGGGAGAAATTGTGCCCCACCATTGGAGTCATTTGTAGGAATTGTGCCCCATCCTTTGTGCCATTGGGTAGGAGTTGTGCCCCATCATTGGTGTCATTTGTATGAATTGTGCCCCATCATTGGTGTCATCGGTAGGAATTGTGCCTCATCATTGGTGTCATTGGGAGGAATTGTGCCCCATTGTTGTTGTCATTGGGCCCTATTGTTGGTGTCATTTGTATGAATTGTGCCCCATCTTTGATGTCAGTGAGAGGAATTGTGCTCCATCATTGGCATCATTGGTAGCAATTGTGCCCAATCGTTTTGTGTCATTTGTAGGAATTGTACCCCTTCATTGGTGTCATTTGTAGGAATTGTGCCCCATCATTGGCATCAATGGTAGAAACTGTACTCCATCATTGCTGTCATTCGTAGGAATTGTGCCCCACCATTGGAGTCATTTGTAGGAATTGTGCCCAATTGTTTGTGTCATTGGAAGGAATTGTGCCCCATTGTTGTTGTCATTGGTGTCATTTGTAGGAATTGTGCCCCATCATTTGTGTTTTTGGTAGGAATTGTGTCCGATCTTTGATGTCAGTTAAAGGAATTGTACCCCATCATTGGTAGCAATTGTGCCCCATCATTTGTGTTATTTGTAGGAATTGTGCCTCATCATTGGTGTCATTAGGAGGAACTTGAAGATGAGTAAATCTTCCCACCTCGTCACCTGTACGGCGCACACACCCACCTACGTAAAAGAAGCTTCGCTGCCGGCTAGGCCCGCGGCGGGACGACTCGGCCCTCTGGCTGCCGAAGAGGTTGAGGAGAGTGCAGGCCCCCCTCCCCCTTCCGATGGCTGATAAGATCTCTGAGCTCACATCATCTACGTACGTACTTGCTGTTGTTGAAGCGCAGGTGACAGATTTGTTCATCGCGGTTGTGAAAAAAAAAAAAAATCTTTTTGAAGTTGTAAAAAAAAAAAAAAAAATCCGTCTTTCATGTTAAACTATCCGTCAAAAAGTTCTCTACAGCTGCAGACAACGTGTCACCTTAATTATGAAAACTTTGACGGGGAAACCATGCGAACCAACGAGCGCGTTACATTTTCTGCTGTGCGAAGAGCCCCCCCCCCTCCTCCACCCCCCGCGCGTTGCGGAGAGGAAAAGCTAATATTTCACCGCGCTCGCCTAATTAAATCAATTAAATCATACCGGGTATTTATAAAACGGGTTCAGTGATCGCAACGAGGCCTCTTTGTACTTCGGATCGGCGTCTGAGCCGCGACCTTAAATCTGGATTTAGGTTAACCCCTTCCCTCCCAAGTGATGATGACGCTCTAATTCCATCCAATGTGAACATTTTACATGGAAATGAAAAAAAAAAAAAAAAAACATTTAAAATGAATCAGTTACAAAAATAAATAGATTTTTTTTTTTTTTTATAATTTCCGCGTCTACTTTCATCCGCTGGAAAAATGTTTAATCGCTCTCGACAAGAACACACTTCTGCATTACATCTGGAAATTCTAAAAATCAGCCAAGCGTTTTATTCCCCATCACGAGGATTCATAATCGCGTCCGCCGCTTTCTCCGGTAAGACGGGATTTGTTTTGAAGACCGGCCAAGAATATCAGTCATTTCAACGGGGGGAAGAAAAAGGATACTTTTTTTTTTTTTTTTGACCCAATTAATGGATCAGACCAATGACGTTGTGTGATTTTTGATTAGTATTTGTTTGAAATGTGAATTCTGGCGAAGGTTCGTTGGGCACTTTCCCCCGACTTGTTCATTCCTCGACATGTTTTATTCCCGACTTGGGATAGGCGATACACTTTGGTGGGGGTGGGTCAGCCTTGTGACCTTTGAACTTTGGGAACCCGCCTTCTGGTTGGGGTTAGGGGTTAGGGTTAGGGTTTGGTTAGGGGGTTAGGGTTGGGTTAGGGGGTTAGGATTAAGGTTAGGTTAGGGGGTTAGGGTTAGGTTTAGGCCTTCTGACCGTTGACCTCTGGGGGAGGTCCCTGTTCAAATTCCTGAGTCCTTGCCTTATTCTTCAAGGGGAAAGCCTAACCCTTAACTCAACCCTAACCCTAACCTAACCCTAAAAGGAATCAAACGAACGTAACGTGACCGAACACTGAATAATGTTCTACATTACAGCTCACTTTGCTAACCCTAACCCTAACCCCAACCCTAACCCCAACCCTAACCCCAGAACCTAACCCCAACCCTAACCCTAACTCTAACCCTAACCCCCTAACCCAACCCTAACCCTAACCCCCAACCCTAAACCCAAACCCTAACCCCCAACCCTAACCCAAACCCTAACTCTAACCCTAACCCCCTAACCCCCTAACCCAACCCTAACTCTAACCCCAACCCAAACTCTAACCCCAACTCCAACCCTAACCCCCCTAATTGAACACTAACCCTAACCCCTAACGCCAACCCCAACCCTAACCCTAACCCCCTAACCCAACCCTAACCCCAACCCTATACCCCCTAACTGAACACTAACCCTAACTCCTAACCCTAACCCCAACCCCAACGAACCTCACTCGTTAAGGCTAAATCCATAAAAATAAGTTGATTTGTAACTATAAAAAGGAATCAAATGAACGTAATGTGGCAGAACGCTGAATAGTCTTCTACATTACAGCTCACTTCGCTAAACCCTAACTCTAACTCCTAACCATAACCCCCTAACCCAACCCTAACCCCAACTCCTAACCTTAACTCCTAACCCTAACCCCTTAACATCAAACCTAACCCCAACCCCAACTCTAACCCTAACCCCAACTCCAACCCTATCCCCAACTCCAACCCTATCCCCAACCCTAACCCCAACCCCAATGAACCTCGCTAGTTTAGGCTAAATCGGTAAAGACGTTGATTTGTAACTATAAAAAGGAATCAAATGAACGTAATGTGGCCGAACGCTGAATAGTCTTGTACATACAGCTCAGCTCACTTCGCTAACCCTAACCTCCCAACCCCAACCTCCTAACCCAACCCTAACCCTCACCCCAACCCTAACCTCCTAACCCAACCCTAACCCCAACCCTAACCTCCTAATCCAACCCTAACCCTCACACGAACCCTAACCCTACCCCTAATCCTAACCCCTAACCCTAACCTCATCCCCAACGAACCTCACTTGTTAAGGCTAAATCCATAAAAAGACGTTGATTTGTAACTATAAAAAGGAATCAAATGAACGTAATGTGGCAGAACGCTGAATAGTCTTCTACATTACAGCTCAGCTCACTTTGCTAACCCTAACCCCCAACCACAACCCTAACCTCCTAACCCAACCCTAACCCAACCCTAACCCTAACCCCAACCCTAACCCCTAACCCCTAACCCTAACCCCCAACCACAACCCTAACCTCCTAACCCAATCCTAACCCCAACCCTAACCCCTAACCCTAACCTTAACCCCTAACCCCAACCCTAACCCCTAACCCTAACCCCCAACCACAACCCTAACCTCCTAACCCAACCCTAACCCTCACCCCAACCCTAACCTCCTAACCCAACCCTAACCCTAACCCTAACCCCAACCCTAACCTCCTAATCCAACCCTAACCCTCACACGAACCCTAACCCTACCCCTAATCCTAACCCCAACCCTAACCCTAACCCCATCCCCAACGAACCTCACTTGTTAAGGTTAAATCCATAAAGACGTTGATTTGTAACTATAAAAAGGAATCAAATGAACGTAATGTGGCAGAACGCTGAATAGTCTTCTACATTACAGCTCAGCTCACTTCGCTAACCCTAACCCCCAACCACAACCCTAACCTCCTAACCCAACCCTAACCCAACCCTAACCCTAACCCCAACCCTAACCCCTAACCCTAAACCCTAACCCCCAACCACAACCCTAACCTCCTAACCCAACCCTAACCCCAACCCTAACCCCTAACCGTAACCCTAACCCCAACCCTAACCTTAACCCCTAACCCTAACCCCAACCCTAACCCCTAACCCTAACCCCAACCCTAACCTCCTAACCCAACCCTAACCCTAACCCCCAACCCTAACCTCCTAACCCAACCCTAACCTCCTAACCCAACCCTAACCCTCACCCCAACCCTAACCCTACCCCTAATCCTAACGAACCTCACTCATTTAGGCTAAATCCGTAAGAAGATTGTAACTATAAAAAGGAATCAAATGAACGTAACGTGGCCGAACGCTGAATAGTCTTCTACATTACAGCTTAGGTCACTTAGCTAACCCTAAATCCTAACTCCAACCTCAACCCCAACCCTAACCCCAACCCTAACCCTAACCCTCTAACCCAACCCCAACGAACCTCGCTCATTTAGGCTAAATCCATAAAAAGCAAAGACGTTAATTTGTAACTATAAAAAAAGGAATCAAATTAACGTAACGTGGCCGAACGCTTCTACATACAGCTCAGCTCACTTCCCTAACCCTATTTTTTGCGCTATAAATAAAAATAGAGCGACAATTTTAAAAAAAAAAAGCAATATTTTTAACTTTTTGCTATAATAAATATCCCCCCCCCCAAAAAAAAATATATATATATATATATATAAAAAAAAAGTTTTTTTTCCTCATTTTAGGCCGATACGTATTCTTCTACCTATTTTGGTAAAAAAAATCGCAATAAACGTTTATTGATTGGTTTACGCAAAAGTTATAGCGTCTACAAAATAGGGGATAGTCTTATGGCATTTTTATTAATATATTTTTTCTTTTTATTAGAAATGGCGGCGATCAGCGATTTTTATCGTGACTGCGACATTATGGCGGACACATCGGACACTTTTGACGCTATTTTGGGACCATTGTCATTTATACAGCGATCAGTGCTATAAAAATGCCCTGATTAGTGTAAAAATGACACTGGCAGTGAAGGGGTTAAGTGTGTCCCAGGGATTGATTCTAACTGTTATGGGGTGTGGCTATGAGTGACACATCACTGATCGCTGTTCCTGATGACAGGGAACAGACGATCAGTGACATGTCACTAGGAAGAACGGGGAGATGTTGTGTTTACACTGACAGCTCCCTGTTCTTCAGCTCTGTGACCGCGGGACACTGGCAGACATCGAGTCCGCAGGTCCCGCGGGCACGGTCACGGAGCTTGCGACAGGGTCACTGATTACTGTGTAAATGACACTGGCAGGGGAATGTTTAAACACTATGGGGTAGAAGGAGGGGTTAAGTGTGTCCTAGGGAGTGATTCTAACTGTGTGGGGGCTGGGCTACAATTGACACAACAGTGATCACTGCTCCTGATGAGAGGGAGCAGTAGATCAGTGTCCTGTCACTAAGCATAACAGGGAGAGGCCTTGCTTACACCGCCATTCCCCCGTTCTGCAGCTTTGTGACACGATCGCGGGACACTGGCGGACATCGGGTGCTGCGGGCGCGGTCACGGAGGTCGCGGCTGGCACGCGTGCGCGCGTGGCCGGCGGCCTCTTCACAGCGACATACGGATATGTTGCTTTGCCCAGCCAAGCCATTCTGCCGACGTATAAGTGCGTGAAGTGGTCGGCAAGTGGTTAAAAATGATCAATAAGTTTTAGTCTGGCGAGTTTTTTCATGCTTGGCGCAGTCTCGCCTTCGCAGGTGGCGGCACAGATTCCCAGTCCTCAGATAGGACCATAGGCGTGCGCACAGGGTGTGCCAGGTGTGCCTGGGCACACCCTAATCACCCTGTGTGGTGCAGATTGCCCCGAAATATACTGCGTTAAACCTGCACTAACGCACAGAAAAATACAGCATTAAACGGCACATAACACACTGAAATGTACAAATTAAACGTGCACTAACGCACAGAAATATGCTGCATTAAATGTGCAGTGACGCACTGGAATATACTGCGTTAAACATGCAGTAATGCACAGAAATATACTGCGTTAAACCTGCACTAACGCACAGAAAAATACAGCATTAAACGGCACATAACACACTGAAATATACAACATTAAACGTGCACTAACGCACAGAAATATGCTGCATTAAATGTGCAGTAACACACTGGAATATACTGCGTTAAACATGCAGTAATGCACAGAAATATACTGCGTTAAGCGTGCAGTAGCGCACAGAAATAGACCCCTGATATTTCACCAAAGCTCCCTAATGGGGCTCCTAAAATAAAGTAAATATATAATAAAAATAAAAAACTACTGACACTGCCCACTGCCCTACTGACACCGTCAGTATACTGTATATACACATGCAAATTAGGTTGACCACATTTCCAAACTGCCATTCAGGGACACCCTCCCTCCCTTCCTTTTTTGTCACCCCATAGATTTCACTGGTTCATCCTGGGACCTGTAGTTCTTCACTGGTTGGGGGGGGGGGGGGTCACATCTTCAGCTCTGAGGGGTTCATGGTGGGACCTGTAGTCCTTCAGTTTTGGGGGTCACATCCCCCCAAAAGTGAAGGACTACAAGTCTCAGCATGAACTCCCAATATCTAAAGATGTGACCCCCCCCCCAAATTTGAGGAAACTACAACACCCAGCATGAAACCCTGAGATCTAAGGGTGTGATCCCATAATTTCACAGGTTTATGTTGGGACCTGTAGTTCTTCACTATTTGGGGGGCGGGGGGGGTCTCACATCTTTAGCTCTGGGGGGGGGGGTTACGCTGGGACCTGTAGTCCTTAACTTTGGGGAGGTCACACCCCCCCAAAGTAAAAGACTACCAGTCCCAGCATGAACCCCTAATATCTAAAGATGTGACCCCCCCAAATTTGAAACTCCCAGCATGAACCCATGAGATCTAAGGGTGTGATCCCATAGATTTCACAGATCTATGCTGGGACCTGTAGTTCTTCACTATTTGGGGGGGGGGGGGGGTGTCACATCTTAAAGCGGTGTTTCACCCTGCAGAACAACTTTTTAGCATAAAATTCGGCATAGTAGCGCGAGCTACAGTATGCCTGTCTTAATTTTTTTATCCCCGTACTCACTGTTATATCGTACATAGAAGATTCCGACTGCCCGCGGGGAATGGGCGTTCCTTTCAAGAGGGAGGGTGATTGACGCCCGGCTCTGGCACGTCACGATCCCCGAAGACAGCCGGAGTAGGTCTCGGCTCTTCACGGCGCCTGCGCACAGACTATGCGCAGGCGCCGTGAAGAGCCAAGCCTATTTCGGCTATTTCCGGAGAAGCGTGACGCGCCAGAGCCGGCCGTCAATCACCTTCCGTCTGGATTGGAACGCCCATTCCCCGTGGGCAGTCGGAATCTTCTATGTACGATATAACAGTGAGTACGGGGATAAAAAAATTAAGACAGGCATACTGTAGCTCACGCTACTATGCCGAATTTTATGCTAGAAGAAAAAAAAATGTTTTTTTTTTTTCTACAGGGTGAACCCCTGCTTTAAGCTCTGAGGGGACCTGTGTCAGTTTCATTCTGGGACACTGTATTGTCCCAGAGTGAAGGTGCCCGGGACAGACCCGCAGAATGCGGGACTGTGCCGGGCAATCCGGGACATGTGGTCACCCTAATGCAAATATGTTTGAGCTTTGGGGTGCACACCCTAATGCCATAGGCTGCGCACACCTATGGATAGGACCCATGGCAAAGGTATGCAGAACCTTCTAGTATCTCCAGGTCTAGAACCAGCCGGCCTGTGGAGCCCCCCCCCCCCCCCCCGAGCCGCTTTGTAACCCTCAGCAGTTTGCATTGTATACACTACAAACACGTCGCCATTAGCATATCCATCGCCAACTCCTCAGACTGCAAAACAGCAAAACGCGTCCCGATGATTATCTTCCTGAGGAGTTCATTAGGAATGCGATTCTCAATAGCAGATTAAAGAGATCTTGATCTGTGCGTTCCAGCAGAACCCTCCACAAGGGCGGTGTTGTCATCTTTACACCGAGTGGTTGGCTGTCCTTTTCAAGAAAGGTGAGAAAGGCGCTTTTATCAGTTTTCCGCTCTTTTCAGAAAATGTGAGACCCATTTGCATTTCAAACATCCCGTCATCCCGTAGTAAGCAGCGCTCCCGTTTACAAGGCGATGAGAGTGGCAGGAGAAGCCGCATGGGAGCCTGTTTATGGAACATTCATTTTTCATCGTTACATTATTTTCTCAGCTACGGGGGGATATCCAACTGTCTACTCTCACCAACCGCCAACGTCTTTTCACATCCCGGCAGATGGCAATGTGTTGGAAGGACAGATAACCGGTTTAAAGGGAACCTGTGCTTAGAGAAACATGGAGGCCATTTCTGACCGGGCCTTCTGAAAATGCAGGTGACCTGGCTGCCATGCTGAGCTGGCACCCCAATACTTTCTAAGTGTGAAGTACCTGGCTATGGAGCCCGAAGTGTAGAGGAAGGCCCCTCTTACAGCCCTGCAGTGGTGGCCGGTGGTAATTTTTTTACACCCCCCCCCTGTCGGTAGCACTTACCCCATCACTTCACAGGCGGCTTCCGCTGCTCGGCGGTGGCCTTCCTTTCCCCTGCTCTGTATAGGTCAACACAGTGGCATCCTCCCATTTCCCTGCTCTCCACGGGTCATTACTGTGGCGGCCTCCTATTCAACTAATCTCCACATATCATCATGGTGGCGTCCTCCCATTCCCCTGCTCTCTACGGGTCATTACTGTGGTGGCCTCCCATTCCCCCGCTCTCTACGGGTCATCATGGTGGCGGCCTGCCATTCCCCTGCTCTCCACGGGTTATTACTGTGGTGCCTCCCATTCCCCCGCTCTCTACGGGTCATCGCGGTGGCCTCCCATTCCCCTGCTCTCTACGGGTCATTACTGTGGTGGCCTCCGATTCCCCTGCTCTCCACAGATCATCATGGTGGCGCCTCCCATTCCCCTGCTCTCCACAGATCATCATGGTGGCGGCCTGCCATGCCCCTGCTCTCTACGGGTCATTACTGTGGCGCCTCCCATTCCCCTGCTCTCTACGGGTCATCACGGTGGCGGCTTCCCATTCACCTGCTCTCCATGAGTCTTCACAACAGCGGCGGCCTCCCATTCCCCTGCTCTCCACAGATCATCATGATGGGGGCCTCCCATTCCCCTGCTCTCCACAGGTCAGTACTGTGGCGGCCTCCCATTCCCCTGCTCTCCATGGGTGATCATGATGGCGGCCTCCCGGGCCTTCTGAAAATGCAGGTGACCTGGCTGCCATGCTGAGCTAGCACCCCAATACTTTCTAAGTGTGAAGTACCTGGCTATGGAGCCCGAAGTGTAGAGGAAGGCCCCTCTAACAGCCCTGCAGTGGTGGCCGGTGGTAATTTTTTTACACCCCCCCTGTCGGTCGGTAGCACTAAACCCCATCACGTTACAGGCGGCTTCCGCTGCTCGGCAGTGGCCTTACTTTCCCCTGCCCTCTACGGGTCATCACAGTGGCATCCTCCCATTCCCCTGCTCTCTACGGGTCATTACTGTGGCGGCCTCCCATTCCCCTGCTCTCCACAGATCATCATGGTGGCGGCCTCCCATTCCCCTGCTCTCCGCGGGTCATCACGGTGGCGGCCTCCCATTCCCCTGCTCTCTACGGGTCATTACTGTGGTGGCGGCCTCCCATTCCCCTGCTCTACACGGGTCATCACTGCAGCGGCAGCCTCCCATTTCCCTGCTCTTCACGGGTGATCACGGTGGCGGCCTCCCATTCCCCCGCTCTCTACGGGTCATTACTGTGGTGGCCTCCCATTCCCCTGCTCTCCACAGATCATCATGGTGGTGGCCTCCCATTCCCCTGCTCTCCACAGATCATCATGGTGGCGGCCTCCCATTCCCCTACTCTCCACAGATCATCATGGTGGCGGCCTCCCATTCCCCTGCTCTCCACAGATCATCATGGTGGTGGCCTCCCATGCCCCTGCTCTCTACGGGTCATTACTCTGGCGCCTCCCATTCCCCTGCTCTCCACGGGTGATCACGGTGGCGGCCTCCCATTCCCCTGCTCTCCACAGGTCTTCACAATGGCGGTGCCTCGGGAGTCTTCTCTTTTCGGCCAGTTGGAAAATGGTTCTTACACCCGCTTCTGATTGGCTGGATTGAGGATCAGAGTTTTAACAGTGAATGTTCATTCGCTTTTGTAACACCTGGTTAGTATTAGTAGGAGAAATAGAATCCCATCATTGGTATCGGTGGAAGAAATATTGCCCCATTGTTGGTGTCAGTGGGAGGAAGAGTGTCCCAAGAGCCGGATAAAGGCTAGCAAGGGGCCACATCTGGCCCTCGGGCCGCAGTTTGGAGACCCCTGGTCTATCACATCAAATCCCAATAAAATACATTTACGTTTTTGGGAATGTGGGAAATTTCAAGGGGTATGAATACTTTTTCAAGGCTCTGTATGTTGTATAACGTCAGAGGCGTTGCTAGGGGGGTGCGGGGGGTGCGGTCCGCACCGGGTGACACCCGCTAGAGGGGTGACACCATCCCGTTTTTTTTTTTAGCTGACATGCCCAGCCTGCCCTGTGCAATCCCAGCCTGCCCTGTACCACCACAGCCTGCTCTGTGCCACCCCAGCCTGCCCTGTACCACCCCAAACTTTCCCATGCCACCCCAACTTGCCCTGTGCCACCCTAACTTGCCCTGTACCACCCCAATCTGCCCTATGCCACCATAACTTGCCCTATACCACCCCAACCTGCCCAATGCCACCCTAACTTGCCCTGTATCACCCCAACCTTTCCCATGCCATCCCAACTTGCACTATACCACCCCAACCTGCCCTGTACCACCCCAACCTTTACCATGCCATCACAACTTGCCCTATACCTGCCATGTACCACCCTAACTTGCCCTATACCACCCCAACCTGCCCTATGCAACCCTAACTTGCCCTATACCACCCCAAACTACCCTATATCACCCCAACATGCCCTATACCACCTTAACCTGTCCTATACCACCTCACTACACCAACCTGCCACTATACCACTCTATACTACCCTAACCTGCCACTATACTGCCCTATACTATCATTTACAGGGGCTGGTTTGGGGTGCGCCCCGTGCCCATGCGCTGCCTGCTTGGTGCCGGGTAGCCTAGACAGAGGGGGGGGTGACACCATGTTTTACCGCACCGGGTGACACCAACCCTAGTGACGCCACTGTATAACGTGCCATGGTATCCGGGTATTTGGCCGGGTTTAGCAGACTAGATGAAGCCCCGTAGGGAAGACGTGTGATGAGGACGGATCTCACCCGTTCTCCATTCATTTCTAACGTAACATAAATCTGGAAGTGAGAACTTGTGAGCAACCAGTTGCGACATTTTCATGCGAAGACGTTGGACAAATAGATTTCCCCGGCTTCTGCTGAAACCCCATCCCGAGGTTCCGGTTGTATCCAAAGGCCGCGAGGGGGGGGGGGGGGGTCGGCTGAGCTCGTCAGCCCAGATTGAGTTTGACAGATAACCTGCTGGGATCGACGCCGAGACCAAGAATGTGCTGCAAGACACACGGAGATCACCGGCGAGAGATGATATGATTGGACGGGACTGGTGGCCTTCGCTGAGCTTTGATCTCCGCCATCCGCATTTTCATTAAGCGCTTGTCAAACCCGAGGTCTGAAAAAACGCGCAAACCGAATCCATCTGCCAATCGCTACAAAGATACGTCTTCCCTTATATTATGGCGTATCTGTAAATGTATGAAGAAAGATTATTGACAGGAAAACCTTGGTTTGAGAGCGACTTGGTTTGAGAGCGTTCTGCAAGACAAGCAAAAATGTTTTAATACATTTTGCCTTGATATACAAGCGATGTCTTGATATAAGAGTAGCGTCACGTCACAACTGAGTAAAAAAAAAAAAGACAGGATCCTCTAAGTCATAGGTGTCAAACACAAGGCCAGCGGGCCGAATCCGGCCCTCCAGGCCATTTCATGTGGCCCTCGCACCTCCAGCTCTCATTTGGTCCTCCTCAAGACCCTTACTTTCTGCTTTTAAGCAATGCATCCAGCGTCTTCCCAGCAGCAGCATAAGGAAAGAGGGTGCACTGTAAAGTACGGGAGAGTGGAGGGACTCAACTTCTGATGGTGGGGGGGGCTCTTGACATCTAATGTAAGGGGAGGGGATGCGCTGGACATCTACCGTATTTATCGACGTATACCGCGCACTATTTTGCCCTGAAAATCAGGGCAAAATCGTGGGTGCGCGATATACGCCGATACCCGCTTTCCCGCCACGAGTTTTGAATACTGCGCCGGTATATACCGAGCGCAGTACACTTGTGAATCTTCGGGCAGTCTCGGCGCCTCTCGCACTGACGTCCTGTACGTACAGGACGTCAGCGCGACAGTTGTCGAGCCTGCCCGAAGATTCACGAGTGTACTGCGCTCGGTATATGCTGGCGCAGTATTCAAACTCGTGGCGGGAAGGACGCGAGGACGCCGCAAGGACGCCGCAGAAGGACGCCGGACCCGCCGAAGAGCACACCGGACCCGCCGAAGAGGACACCGGACCCGCCGAAGAGCACACCGGACCCGCCGAAGAGGACACCGGACCCGCCGAAGAGGACACCGGACCCGCCGCAGAAGGACACCAGACCCGCCGAAGAGGACACCCGAAGCCGCAGAAGGACAGCCGGACCCGACGAGGCCGCCGATGGACGCCGCGCAAGACACCAAAACTGTAAGTACAAAAAAACAAAAAAACTTTTTTTCCACAGGATTGGGGGCCACTTTAGGGGTGCTCGGTAAACGTGGGAGCGCGTTATACCGCGATAAATACGGTAATTTTACAGATACAATCGGCCCTTTTGAGGGCAATCATAATGCTGATGCGGCCCACGATGAAATTGAGTTTGACACCCTTGCTCTAAGTGCAGCAATATGGTTACATTTAACCAATTAAGGACCGCCTCCTGCACATACGTCAGCCGAATGGCACGGCTGGGCCCAGGCACTTACAGGTACGTCGCCTTTAAGGCCTCGTACACACGGACGGACTGTCCGCCGGACCGTTTTCATCGGACATGTCCGCTGCCGGATTTTGGTCTGATGGTTGTACACACCATCAAACCAAAATCCCTGCGTACAGGATACGCGGTGACGTGGCCGCGCTGTCGCCGCGACAATGACGCGGCGATGTGCCCGACCCTGGAAGGTCAATGCGTCCACGCATGTGAGGGCTTTCGGCCGAGCGGACATGTCCGGTAAGTCGCACAGATGACCGAACATGTCCGACGGACAGGCTTCCAGCGGACATGTTTCTTAGCACGCTAAGAAACATTTGTCCGCTGGAAACCTGTCCGATCCGCCGGAAAATTGTCCGGTCGGCCGTACAGACGAACGAACATGTCCGCGGAAACTGGTCCGCGGACCAGTTTCAGCAGACATGTTCGGTCGTGTGTACGAGGCCTTAGGTCGCGTACACACGATCGGTCAAAACTGATGAAAACGGACTGAAGGACCGAAATGACGTCGCACCAACATCATTTTTTGAACGGCGACGTGCGTTACGTCCTTTCCTATTCCCGGACGTCTTACGCAAAAAAAAAAAAAATATTTAAAATTCGACGCGGGAACGACGGCCATACTTTAACATGGGCTGTCTATTTTTACACCACCTAAATAGCAATCGCAACTTTACGACGGGAAAAGCCGACTAGCGACGACGTAAGAGAATGCGACGAACGCGCGTACCTTCGTGGATCGCCGTAAACAGCTAATTAGCATACCCGACGCGGAAAAAGGCGCGAACTCCACCCAGCGGGCGCCGAAGTATTGCATCCTAAGATCCGAAGGCGTACGCCTGTCGGTTTGAAGCCAAATGCCGTCGGGGCAGCACAGTGGTGCAGTGAGTAGCATTTCGCCTAGCAGCAAAAGGGTCGCTGGTTCGTTTCCCGACCACAACACCATCTGCCTGGAGTTTGCATGTTCTCCCTGTGCCTGCGTGGGTTTCCTCCGGGTACTCCGGTTTCCTCCCACACTAAGACATGCTGGTAGGTAAATTGGATCTTGTCCAAATTGGCCCAGTATATATATGTATATCTGTGTGTATGACTGTGTGTCCCAAGCGTGTCACGATCCTACGGGGTAAAATTACTGCACCAGCCAAGCAGACTCTGGCTGGAAAAAGCGCCCAGAGGCGATTCAGTTCGCATGAGTAGCGCTATACAAGTCCTACATTCTTGTTTGTTTGAGAATTCAAAATAAAGATACGACGCGGCAAATTTGAAAGTACGCCGGAGTATCAGCAGATACTCCGGCGTACTTTTTCTGTGAATCTGGCCCATTGAATTTTTTCAAAATTGTCGCAAAAAAAATAAAAAATAAAAATACCACCAAAATAAAGCTCTATTTGTGGGGAAAGAAAATGCACGACCCCGCAATTGTCAGTTAAAGCGACGCAGCGCCGAATCGCAAAAAGTGGCCCGGCCTTTGGCCAGCCAAATGGTCCGGGGCTGAAGTGGTTAACGTTTTTGATCCATTGAAAATAAATAAATAATGGTTTTCTTGAAAAAAAAAAACGCTATTGCAAAAAACTTTGAAAAACTCACTGCAAAGCTACTGCCGTCACGTCCGGTGCGCAACGAGGCCTATAAAGTCGGGGTTTGTCTGTGAGCCTTCACTCCTACGGACATTTTCCCCTGAGGATCTGGAATTCAGACGCGCGGCGGGGGCCCCGTATGTATCTCTTGTCCTCGGACAATGGACGGGCCTCACGCGCCATTGGTCTCTACAAAAGGACTGTCTGTCCGCAGCGTCATCCCGCCAATTACATCCATAATCCTGTTTGCTGCTCAACTGCTTCTTCTCAACTGGTTTAGTGGAGAGTAAAAGTGGAGCTGGTTTGTCTTTATATTTGTGTTCATAGACCGATGAGCCGCGATCCGGCGAGAAGCGTCAGCGAGAGGAAATCAGGTCCTTCTCCAAGATAAACTACGGGGGAGGGGAGGGCAACACTAAGGGGTCCCGGGGACACCAAACCTCTGAAAAACGTCTCCATAAAGTAAAGCTTACAGAGAAAAATGCATTAAAGGAGATCTCCGGTAACAGCATACACTTTCATTTTCATAACATTGGCATAACCAGGGTCGCCTTTAACCACTTAAGACCCGGACCTTTAGGCAGGTAAAAGGACCCGGACAGTTTTTTGCGATTCGGCACTGCGTCGCTTTAACTGACAATTGCGCGGTCGTGCGACGTGGCTCCCAAACAAAATTGGCGTCCTTTTTTCCCCACAAATAGAGCTTTCTTTTGGTGGTATTTGATCTCCTCTGCGGTTTTTATTTTTTGCGCTATAAACAAAAATAGAGCAACAATTTTGAAAAAAATTCAATATTTTTTACTTTTTGCTATAATAAATATCCCCAAAAATCTATATACATTTTTTTTCCCTCAGTTTAGGCCGATACATATTCTTCTACATATTTTTGGTAAAAAAAAAATGCAATAAGTGTTTATCGGTTGATTTGCGCAAAATTTATAGCGTTTACAAAATAGGGGATAGTTTTATTGCATTTTTATTCATTACTTTTTTTTAAACTACTAATGGCGGCAATCAGCGATTTTTTTTCGTAACTGCGACATTATGGCGGACACTTCGGAAAATTTGGACACATTTTTGGGACCATTGTCATTTTCACAGCAAAAAAATGCATTGTTTACTGTGAAAATGACAATTGCAGTTTGGGAGTTAACCACAAGGGGGCGCTGAAGGGGTTAAGTGTGACCTCATCTGTGTTTCTAACTGTAGGGGGCGTGGCTGTAGGTGTGACGTCATTGATTGTGTGTCCCTATATTAGGGAACACACGATCGATGACGGCGCCACAGTGAAGAACGGGGAAGGTGTGTTTACACACAGCTCTCCCCGTTCTTCAGCTCAGGAGCTTCCGACCAGGTCGCGGGCGCGCGCCCTCGTACCTGTACGTGCTTGTGCCGGGCCGTGCCATTCTACCGACGTATATGTGCAGGAGGCGGTCCTTAAGTGGTTAAGGCAGGGAAAAAGGGGAAGCTGCCCTGGGCCCTGGCATTGTTGTGGGGCCCAAAAAGGGGGGTGTATGTGTGGAATGGGGATTTTGCAGGGGGTGTGTCTGTGTGGAATGGGGGTGTTGCAGGGGGTGTGTCTGTGTGGAATGGGGGTGTTGCAGGGGGTGTGTCTGTGTGGAATGGGGGTGTTGCAGGGGTTGTGTCTGTGTGGAATGGGGGTGTTGCAGGGGGTGTGTCTGTGTGGAATGGGAGTGTTGCAGGGGGTGTGTCTGTGTGGAACGGGGGTGTTGCAGGGGTTGTGTCTGTGTGGAACTGGGGTGTTGCAGGGGTTGTGTCTGTGTGGAACGGGGGTGTTGCAGGGGGTGTGTCTGTGTGGAACGAGGGTGTTGCAGGGGGTGTGTCTGTGTGGAACGGGGGTGTTGCAGGGGGTGTGTGTGTGTGGAACGGGGGTGTTGCAGGGGGTGTGTCTGTGTGGAATGGGGGTGTTGCAGGGGGTGTGTCTGTGTGGAACGGGGGTGTTGCAGGGGGTGTGTCTGTGTGGAACGGGGGTGTTGCAGGGGTTGTGTCTGTGTGGAACGGGGGTGTTGCAGGGGGTGTGTCTGTGTGGAATGGGGGTGTTGCAGGGGATGTGTCTGTGTGGAATGGGGGTGTTGCAGGGGGTGTGTCTGTGTGGAATGGGGGTGTTGCAGGGGCCGTGTCTGTGTGGAATGAGGGTGTTGCAGGGGTTGTGTCTGTGTGGAACGGGGGAGTTGCAGGGGTTGTGTCTGTGTGGAACGGGGGTGTTGCAGGGGTTGTGTCTGTGTGGAAAGGGGGTGTTGCAGGGGGTGTGTCTGTGTGGAATGGGGGTGTTGCAGGGGTGTGTCTGTGTGGAACGGGGGTGTTGCAGGGGGTGTGTCTGTGTGGAACGGGGGTGTTGCAGGGGGTGTGTCTGTGTGGAATGGGGGTGTTGCAGGGGGTGTGTCTGTGTGGAACGGGGGTGTTGCAGGGGGTGTGTCTGTGTGGTACGGGGGTGTTGCAGGGGGTGTCTGTGTGGAACGGGGGTGTTGCAGGGGGTGTGTCTGTGTGGAACGGGGGTGTTGCAGGGGGTGTGTCTGTGTGGAATGGGGGTGTTGCAGGGGTTGTGTCTGTGTGGAACGGGGGTGTTGCAGGGGGTGTGTCTGTGTGGAACGGGGGTGTTGCAGGGGGTGTGTCTGTGTGGAACGGGGTGTTGCAGGGGTTGTGTCTGTGTGGAACGGGGATGTTGCAGGGGGTGTGTCTGTGTGGAACGGGGGTGTTGCAGGGGTTGTGTCTGTGTGGAAGGGGGGTGTTGCAGGGGTTGTGTCTGTGTGGAAAGGGGGTGTTGCAGGGGGTGTGTCTGTGTGGAATGGGGGTGTTGCAGGGGTGTGTCTGTGTGGAACGGGGGTGTTGCAGGGGGTGTGTCTGTGTGGAATGGGGGTGTTGCAGGGGGTGTGTCTGTGTGGAACTGGGGTGTTGCAGGGGTTGTGTCTGTGTGGAACGGGGGTGTTGCAGAGGGTGTGTCTGTGTGGAACGGGGGTGTTGCAGGGGGTGTGTGTGTGTGGAACGGGGGTGTTGCAGGGGTTGTGTCTGTGTGGAACGGGGGTGTTGCAGGGGGTGTGTCTGTGTGGAATGGGGGTGTTGCAGGGGGTGTGGCTGTGTGGAATGGGGGTGTTGCAGGGGTTGTGTCTGTGTGGAATGGGGGTGTTGCAGGGGGTGTGTCTGTGTGGAACGGGGGTGTTGCAGGGGTTGTGTCTGTGTGGAACGGGGGTGTTGCAGGGGGTGTGTCTGTGTGGAATGGGGGTGTTGCAGGGGATGTGTCTGTGTGGAATGGGGGTGTTGCAGGGGGTGTGTCTGTGTGGAACGGGGGTGTTGCAGGGGGTGTGTCTGTGTGGTACGGGGGTGTTGCAGGGGTTGTGTCTGTGTGGAATGGGGGTGTTGCAGGGGGTGTGTCTGTGTGGAACGGGGGTGTTGCAGGGGGTGTGTCTGTGTGGAACGGGGGTGTTGCAGGGGGTGTGTCTGTGTGGAATGGGGGTGTTGCAGGGGGTGTGTCTGTGTGGAACTGGGGTGTTGCAGGGGTTGTGTCTGTGTGGAACGGGGGTGTTGCAGGGGGTGTGTCTGTGTGGAACGGGGGGTGTTGCAGGGGGTGTGTGTGTGTGGAACGGGGGTGTTGCAGGGGGTGTGTCTGTGTGGAACTGGGGTGTTGCAGGGGTTGTGTCTGTGTGGAATCGGGGTGTTGCAGGGGGTGTGTCTGTGTGGAACTGGGGTGTTGCAGGGGTTGTGTCTGTGTGGAACGGGGGTGTTGCAGGGGGTGTGTCTGTGTGGAACGGGGGTGTTGCAGGGGGTGTGTCTGTGTGGAACGGGGGTGTTGCAGGGGGTGTGTGTGTGTGGAACGGGGGTGTTGCAGGGGGTGTGTCTGTGTGGAATGGGGGTGTTGCAGGGGGTGTGTCTGTGTGGAATGGGGGTGTTGCAGGGGGTGTGGCTGTGTGGAATGGGGGTGTTGCAGGGGTTGTGTCTGTGTGGAATGGGGGTGTTGCAGGGGGTGTGTCTGTGTGGAACGGGGGTGTTGCAGGGGTTGTGTCTGTGTGGAACGGGGGTGTTGCAGGGGGTGTGTCTGTGTGGAATGGGGGTGTTGCAGGGGATGTGTCTGTGTGGAATGGGGGTGTTGCAGGGGGTGTGTCTGTGTGGAACGGGGGTGTTGCAGGGGGTGTGTCTGTGTGGTACGGGGGTGTTGCAGGGGGTGTCTGTGTGGAATGGGGGTGTTGCAGGGGGTGTGTCTGTGTGGAACGGGGGTGTTGCAGGGGGTGTGTCTGTGAGGAATGGGGGTGTTGCAGGGGGTGTGTCTGTGTGGAACTGGGGTGTTGCAGGGGTTGTGTCTGTGTGGAAGGAGGGTGTTGCAGGGGGTGTGTCTGTGTGGAACGGGGGTGTTGCAGGGGGTGTGTCTGTGTGGAACGTGGGTGTTGCATGGGGTGTGTCTGTGTGGAATGGGGATGTTGCAGGGGCTGTGTCTGTGTGGAACGGGGGTGTTGCAGGGGGTGTGTCTGTGTGGAACGGGGGTGTTACAGGGGGTGTGTCTGTGTGGAATGGGGGTGTTGCAGGGGGTGTGTCTGTGTGGAATGGGGGTGTTGCAGGGGGTGTGTCTGTGTGGAACGGGGGTGTTGCAGGGGGTGTGTCTGTGTGGAAGGGGGTGTGTCTGTGTGGAATGGGGGTGTTGCAGGGGGTGTGTCTGTGTGGAATGGGGGTGTTGCAGGGGGTGTGTCTGTGTTGAATGGGGGTGTTGCAGGAGGTGTGTCTGTGTGGAATGAGGGTGTTGCAGGGGGTGTGTCTGTGTGGAATGGGGGTGTTGCAGGGGGTGTGTCTGTGTGGAATGGGGGTGTTGCAGGGGAGTATGTCTATGTGGAATGGGGGTGTTGCAGGGGTTGTGTCTGTGTGGAATGGGGGTGTTGCAGGGGTTGTGTATGTGTGGAATGGGGATGTTGCAGGGGTTGTGTCTGTGTGGAATGGGGGTGTTGCAGGGGTTGTGTATGTGTGGAATGGGGATATTGCAGGGGTTGTGTCTGTGTGGAACGGGGGTTTTGCAGGGGTTGTGTCTGTGTGGAATGGGGGTGTTGCAGGGGTTGTGTATGTGTGGAATGGGGATATTGCAGGGGTTGTGTCTGTGTGGAACTGGGGTATTGCAGGGGTTGTGTCTGTGTGGAACGGGGGTGTTGCAGGGGGTGTGTCTGTGTGGAACGAGGGTGTTGCAGGGGGTGTGTGTGTGTGGAACGGGGGTGTTGCAGGGGGTGTGTCTGTGTGGAATGGGGGTGTTGCAGGGGGTGTGTGTGTGTGGAACGGGGGTGTTGCAGGGGGTGTGTCTGTGTGGAACTGGGGTGTTGCAGGGGTTGTGTCTGTGTGGAATGGGGGTGTTGCAGGGGGTGTGTCTGTGTGGTACGGGAGTGTTGCAGGGGGTGTCTGTGTGGAATGGGGGTGTTGCAGGGGGTGTGTCTGTGTGGAACGGGGGTGTTGCAGGGGGTGTGTCTGTGTGGAATGGGGGTGTTGCAGGGGGTGTGTCTGTGTGGAACTGGGGTGTTGCAGGGGTTGTGTCTGTGTGGAAAGAGGGTGTTGCAGGGGGTGTGTCTGTGTGGAACGGGGGTGTTGCAGGGGGTGTGTCTGTGTGGAACGTGGGTGTTGCATGGGGTGTGTCTGTGTGGAATGGGGATTTTGCAGGGGCTGTGTCTGTGTGGAACGGGGGTGTTGCAGGGGGTGTGTCTGTGTGGAACGGGGGTGTTACAGGGGGTGTGTCTGTGTGGAATGGGGGTGTTGCAGGGGGTGTGTCTGTGTGGAATGGGGGTGTTGCAGGGGGTGTGTCTGTGTGGAACGGGGGTGTTGCAGGGGGTGTGTCTGTGTGGAAGGGGGTGTGTCTGTGTGGAATGGGGGTGTTGCAGGGGGTGTGTCTGTGTGGAATGGGGGTGTTGCAGGGGGTGTGTCTGTGTTGAATGGGGGTGTTGCAGGAGGTGTGTCTGTGTGGAATGAGGGTGTTGCAGGGGGTGTGTCTGTGTGGAATGGGGGTGTTGCAGGGGGTGTGTCTGTGTGGAATGGGGGTGTTGCAGGGGAGTATGTCTATGTGGAATGGGGGTGTTGCAGGGGTTGTGTCTGTGTGGAATGGGGGTGTTGCAGGGGTTGTGTATGTGTGGAATGGGGATGTTGCAGGGGTTGTGTCTGTGTGGAATGGGGGTGTTGCAGGGGTTGTGTATGTGTGGAATGGGGATATTGCAGGGGTTGTGTCTGTGTGGAACGGGGGTTTTGCAGGGGTCGTGTCTGTGTGGAATGGGGGTGTTGCAGGGGTTGTGTATGTGTGGAATGGGGATATTGCAGGGGTTGTGTCTGTGTGGAACGGGGGTGTTGCAGGGGTTGTGTCTGTGTGGAACTGGGGTGTTGCAGGGGTTGTGTCTGTGTGGAACGGGGGTGTTGCAGGGGGTGTGTCTGTGTGGAACGAGGGTGTTGCAGGGGGTGTGTCTGTGTGGAACGGGGGTGTTGCAGGGGGTGTGTGTGTGTGGAACGGGGGTGTTGCAGGGGGTGTGTCTGTGTGGAATGGGGGTGTTGCAGGGGGTGTGTCTGTGTGGAATGGGGGTGTTGCAGGGGGTGTGGCTGTGTGGAATGGGGGTGTTGCAGGGGTTGTGTCTGTGTGGAATGGGGGTGTTGCAGGGGGTGTGTCTGTGTGGAACGGGGGTGTTGCAGGGGTTGTGTCTGTGTGGAACGGGGGTGTTGCAGGGGGTGTGTCTGTGTGGAATGGGGGTGTTGCAGGGGATGTGTCTGTGTGGAATGGGGGTGTTGCAGGGGGTGTGTCTGTGTGGAACGGGGGTGTTGCAGGGGGTGTGTCTGTGTGGTACGGGAGTGTTGCAGGGGGTGTCTGTGTGGAATGGGGGTGTTGCAGGGGGTGTGTCTGTGTGGAACGGGGGTGTTGCAGGGGGTGTGTCTGTGTGGAATGGGGGTGTTCCAGGGGGTGTGTCTGTGTGGAATGGGGGTGTTGCAGGGGTGTGTCTGTGCGGAACGGGGGTGTTGCAGGGGGTGTGTCTGTGTGGAATGGGGGTGTTGCAGGGGGTGTGTCTGTGTGGAACTGGGGTGTTGCAGGGGTTGTGTCTGTGTGGAACGGGGGTGTTGCAGGGGGTGTGTCTGTGTGGAACGGGGGTGTTGCAGGGGGTGTGTGTGTGGAACGGGGGTGTTGCAGGGGGTGTGTCTGTGTGGAACTGGGGTGTTGCAGGGGTTGTGTCTGTGTGGAACGGGGGTGTTGCAGGGGGTGTGTCTGTGTGGAATGGGGGTGTTGCAGGGGGTGTGGCTGTGTGGAATGGGGGTGTTGCAGGGGTTGTGTCTGTGTGGAATGGGGGTGTTGCAGGGGGTGTGTCTGTGTGGAACGGGGGTGTTGCAGGGGTTGTGTCTGTGTGGAACGGGGGTGTTGCAGGGGGTGTGTCTGTGTGGAATGGGGGTGTTGCAGGGGATGTGTCTGTGTGGAATGGGGGTGTTGCAGGGGGTGTGTCTGTGTGGAACGGGGGTGTTGCAGGGGGTGTGTCTGTGTGGTACGGGGGTGTTGCAGGGGTTGTGTCTGTGTGGAATGGGGGTGTTGCAGGGGGTGTGTCTGTGTGGAACGGGGGTGTTGCAGGGGGTGTGTCTGTGTGGAACGGGGGTGTTGCAGGGGGTGTGTCTGTGTGGAATGGGGGTGTTGCAGGGGGTGTGTCTGTGTGGAACGGGGGTGTTGCAGGGGGTGTGTCTGTGTGGAACGGGGGTGTTACAGGGGGTGTGTGTGTGTGGAACGGGGGTGTTGCAGGGGGTGTGTCTGTGTGGAACTGGGGTGTTGCAGGGGTTGTGTCTGTGTGGAATGGGGGTGTTGCAGGGGTTGTGTCTGTGTGGAATGGGGGTGTTGCAGGGGGTGTGTCTGTGTGGAACGGGGGTGTTGCAGGGGTTGTGTCTGTGTGGAACGGGGGTGTTGCAGGGGGTGTGTCTGTGTGGAATGGGGGTGTTGCAGGGGATGTGTCTGTGTGGAATGGGGGTGTTGCAGGGGGTGTGTCTGTGTGGAACGGGGGTGTTGCAGGGGGTGTGTCTGTGTGGTACGGGGGTGTTGCAGGGGTTGTGTCTGTGTGGAATGGGGGTGTTGCAGGGGGTGTGTCTGTGTGGAACGGGGGTGTTGCAGGGGGTGTGTGTGTGTGGAACGGGGGTGTTGCAGGGGGTGTGTCTGTGTGGAATGGGGGTGTTGCAGGGGGTGTGTCTGTGTGGAATGGGGGTGTTGCAGGGGGTGTGTCTGTGTGGACCGGGGGTGTTGCAGGGGTTGTGTCTGTGTGGAACGGGGGTGTTGCAGGGGGTGTGTCTGTGTGGAATGGGGGTGTTGCAGGGGATGTGTCTGTGTGGAATGGGGGTGTTGCAGGGGGTGTGTCTGTGTGGAACGGGGGTGTTGCAGGGGGTGTGTCTGTGTGGTACGGGGGTGTTGCAGGGGGTGTCTGTGTGGAATGGGGGTGTTGCAGGGGGTGTGTCTGTGTGGAATGGGGGTGTTGCAGGGGGTGTGTCTGTGTGGAACGGGGGTGTTGCAGGGGGTGTGTCTGTGTGGTACGGGGGTGTTGCAGGGGGTGTCTGTGTGGAATGGGGGTGTTGCAGGGGGTGTGTCTGTGTGGAATGGGGGTGTTGCAGGGGTTGTGTATGTGTGGAATGGGGATATTGCAGGGGTTGTGTCTGTGTGGAATGGGGGTGTTGCAGGGGTTGTGTCTGTGTGGAATGGGGGTGTTGCAGGGGTTGTGTATGTGTGGAATGGGGATATTGCAGGGGTTGTGTCTGTGTGGAATGGGGGTGTTGCAGGGGGTGTGTCGGTGTGGAATAGGGTTGTTGCAGGGGTTGTGTCTGTGTGGAATGGGGATATTGCAGGGGTTGTGTCTGTGTGGAACGGGGGTGTTGCAATGGTTGTGTCTGTGTGGAACTGGGGTGTTGCAGGGGGTGTGTCTGTGTGGAATGGGGGTGTCGCAGGGGGTGTGTCTGTGTGGAATGGGGGTGTTGCAGGGGGTGTGTCTGTGTGGAATGGGGGTGTTGCAGGGGTTGTGTCTGTGTGGAACGGGGGTGTTGCAGGGGTTGTGTCTGTGTGGAACGGGGGTGTTGCAGGGGTTGTGTCTGTGTGGAACGGGGGTGTTGCAGGGGGTGTGTCTGTGTGGAACGGGGGTGTTGCAGGGGGTGTGTCTGTGTGGAATGGGGGTGTCGCAGGGGGTGTGTCTGTGTGGAATGGGGGTGTTGCAGGTGGTGTGTCTGTGTGGAATGGGGGTATTACAGGGAGTGTGTCTGTGTGGAACTGGGGTGTTGCAGGGGTTGTGTCTGTGTGGAATGGGGGTGTTGCAGGGGTTGTGTCTGTGTGGAAAGGGGGTGTTGCAGGGGTTGTGTCTGTGTGGAACGGGGGTGTTGCAGGGGGTGTGTCTGTGTGGAATGGGGGTGTTGCAGGTGGTGTGTCTGTGTGGAATGGGGGTGTTGCAGGGGGTGTGTCTGTGTGGAATGGGGGTGTTGCAGGGGGTGTGTCTGTGTGGAATGGGGGTGTTGCAGGGGCTGTGTCTGTGTGGAATGGGGGTGTTGCAGGGGTTGTGTCTGTGTGGAATGGGGGTGTTGCAGGTATTGTGTCTGTGTGGAATGGGGGTGTTGCAGGGGTTGTGTCTGTGTGGAATGGGGGTGTTGCAGGTGGTGTGTCTGTGTGGAATGGGGGTGTTGCAGGGGGTGTGTCTGTGTGGAACGGGGGTGTTGCAGGGGGTGTGTCTGTGTGGAATGGGGGTGTTGCAGGGGGTGTGTCTGTGTGGAATGGGGGTGTTGCAGGGGTTGTGTCTGTGTGGAATGGGGGTGTTGCAGGGGGTGTGTCTGTGTGGAACGGGGGTGTTGCAGGGGGTGTGTCTGTGTGGAAAGGGGGTGTTTCTTTAACATAGAAATCACTATTTTTTTAAGCCTGTTGTTGCCAAGCAATCAGCAGTGGAAAATTAGCGCGTTTGACTCGTTCTATTTAAATAGCTGAAGATGTAGCAGAAAATCTGCTCGAGTCAGGAGTTTCCAGCGCGGCTGTAATCTCAAACGCCGCAGATAATTATTCAAATCGAAGAGACTGCGAAATAAATCCGGGCGCTGACAGACGCCGTGTCATCGCGTTATTTCACCCGGGGGAGCCAAACGCACCTTTTTTTAAGGTCGTTCCACATTTGGGGACAGATTGTCCCCCAACGCTCGCCAACCAACTCCAATGACGTGAAGGTGTCCGGTGGCTCTCCTAACGCCAAGTCTGAAAAAGGTCACAACTGACGGCTGATTGGCTGAGAGATCGGATTACTGACAACAAACATTGGAAACTTCCTTCAGATGATTAGATTTGGTGGGCGGAAGTTTCCAGTCATCTCCTCATTAATTCCACAAGACTTTGATTGGCCAACGTGATGATGATCCGGATAGTTGAAACTAAACATAAATCCACCTCAGCGCCGGTAGATTTACCCCCCTTCGCGACCCAGGCCATTTATTACTATTCAGCACTGCGCTACTTTAACCGCTTGCCGACCGCTGCACAAACTTTTACTGTACGTCGACAGAATGGCACAGACAGGCAAACGGGTGTACAGGTACGTCCTTTTAAATTTGACGCTGTGTGGTAGCGCACACACCCCGCCGGCGGCGTGCGCGCGACCCTGCCGCGAGCTCCGAGACCGTGCCCGTGGGACCCGCGGACTTAATGGCCGCCGGTGTCTCGCGATCGGGTCACAGAGCTGAAGAACGGAGAGGTGTCAGTGTAAACACAACATCTCCCCGTTCTTCCTAGTGACATGTCACTGATCGTCTGTTCCCTGTCATCGGGAGCAGCGATCAGCCACGCCCCCTCACAGTTAGAATCACTCCCTAGGACACACTTAACCCCTTCCCCGCCCCCTACTGGTTAACCCATTCACTGCCAGTGTCATTTACACAGTAATCAATGCATTTTTAGAGTACTGATCGCTGTATAAATGACAATGGTCCCAAAATAGTACCAAAAGTGTCCGATGTGTCCGCCATAATGTCGCAGTCACGATAAAAATCGCTGATCGCCGCCATTACTAGTAAAAAAAAACTGAATGCAGTCAAACAATCTCTGAGTATTTCCGAGTCTCTCCAGCACCCCTTCCTCCACCTCTGGCCACATGCGGTATTGCATGCCATAGAAGTCAATGTGGAACAAATTATTTTAGTTTCCATTAACTTCTATGGGGAACCTCGCTTTGATATACGAGTGCTTTGGATTACAAGCATTCTCCTGGAACAGGGTTATGCTTGTAATCCAAGGTTCCACTGTACCACCAAGTACCCGGCCACCTAGTGGTAGAAGAGAAAAGTGCAACAAGGCCCAAACTTAGGGAGAAACAGTAGATCTCTACTCCTGGCAAGTAAGCTTATGAGGAGCAACCAGGCCCAGACTGGGACAAAAAAATAGGCCCGGGCATTTTAGACTGAGCAGCCTGGGGGGGGGGGGGGGGAGGGGCGCAGCGGCGTCGCTTTGGGGCGGCGGTTAATGATGGGATGTGGGGTTCCAGCACCTTGCACCTCTGGACCCCTTTACATTACATAGCACCCTGCACCTCTGGACCCCTTTACATTACACAGCACCCTGCACCTCTGGACCCCTTTACATTACATAGCACCCTGCACCTCTGGACCCCTTTACATTACATAGCACCGCACCTCTGGACCCCTTTACATTACACAGCCCCTTGCACCTCTGGACCCTTTTACATTACACATCACCCTGCACCTCTGGACCGCTTTACATTACACAGCACCCTGCAAATCTGGACCCCTTTACATTACACAGCACCCTGCACCTCTGGGCCCCTTTACATTACACAGCACCCTGCACCTCTGGGCCCCTTTACATTACATAGCACCCTGCACCTCTGGACCCCTTTACATTACATAGCACCCTGCAAATCTGGACCCCTTTACATTACACAGCACCCTGCACCTCTGGGCCCCTTTACATTACATAGCACCCTGCACCTCTGGACCCCTTTACATTACATAGCACCCTGCACCTCTGGACCCCTTTACATTACATAGCACCGCACCTCTGGACCCCTTTACATTACACAGCCCCCTGCACCTCTGGACCTTTTTACATTACACAGCACCCTGCACCTCTGGACCCCTTTACATTACACAGCACCCTGCAAATCTGGACCCCTTTACATTACACAGCACCCTGCACCTCTGGACCCCTTTACATTACACAGCCCCTTGCACCTCTGGACCCTTTTACATTACACAGCACCCTGCACCTCTGGACCCCTTTACATTACACAGCACCCTGCAAATCTGGACCCCTTTACATTACACAGCACCCTGCACCTCTGGACCCCTTTACATTACACAGCACCCTGCACCTCTGGGCCCCTTTAATTACACAGCACCCTGCACCTCTGGACCCCTTTACATTACACAGCACCCTGCACCTCTGGACCCCTTTACATTACATAGCACCCTGCACCTCTGGACCCCTTTACATTACACAGCACCCTGCACCTCTGGACCCCTTTACATTACACAGCACCCTGCACCTCTGGACCCCTTTACATTACACAGCACCCTGCACCTCTGGACCCCTTTACATTACACAGCCCCCCACAGTTTGTTACACAGACACCTTCCCAACAGTTCTGGACCCCCTGCATGTTACACTGGGGGGGAGACGTGAAATGCGGGCCGCCGCGGCCTGGGAGCAACCCTGCCTGAACTCCAGGGTGCTACACAAAGGAGATCATAGCTCAAGAGACGAGAAAGGACGGAGCGCTTCACGGACACTCCGACCAAAGCCCGGACCCTCGTTCTCCTTTCATCTCTTGCATCTCATTTTATGAGGAACGAGGGAAGCGATACAGAAAACAGGCCGCGGGGAATCAGAAAAAAAGTGACGAGCGTTTCTTTCCGGATATAAAGAGGTTAAAAATTAAAAGCAAGCACGGGCAAAAAAATAAATACTCTTTTTTTTTGAAGGTTTTAAAGAAAGTGGGATGTCGTGAATCACTGTGTGCTGCTAGAATATGCATTTAGTGCACGAGCGAGAAGATTGTCCTATAAATCTGTCAGCCGACGTCAGATTCATGGCCCCATTGCAGCCGGAATGAGGATCGCTCTATCCTGAATATCTTTACGAGAGAGGACATGCATTTTTAAGAATGGCCCCATAAAGCATCGGAAATGTCATCTATAAAGGGTGAGGAACCCGATTCCTATGCAGGATGCAGCGCCCGCATCTCATTGGATCGGAGGCAGACAGTAATTACCGCGCTTTTCTTCACATACATGTCATAAATATCTAATCACGTTCACATCTATAATGTGGCATTTTGGGGGTTGAAGACCCACCAAGAACCGTCTGAACCGTCAAGAACCGTCAGTGATTTTTTTTTGTATGTACTCTATACCATTGGTGCTCAAAACATTTTGGGGGGCGCAAACAAACTGAAAAAAATAATTGCCGCCACTTTACCTATCAAACGCAGCCACTGTGCCCATAAATTGCTGCCACTGTGAAATCAAACGCAGCTACTGTACCCATCAATTGCTGTCAGGGTGCCCAATAATTGCAGCCACTGTGCCCATCAAACGCATCCACTGTGCCCATCAAACGCAGCCACTGTGCCATCAAACGCAGCCACTGTGCCATCAAATGCAGCCACTGTGCCCATCAAACGCAGCCACTGTGCCCATCAATTGCTGACACTGTGCCCATCAATTGCTGTCAGGGTGCCCATTAATTGCCGCCACTGTGCCATCAAACGCAGCCACTGTGCCCATCAAACGCAGCCGCTGTGCCCATCAGACACAGCCACTGTGCCAATTGCTGACACTGTACCCATCAATTGCTGTCAGGGTGCCCAATAATTGCAGCCACTGTGCCCATCAAACG